>NW_007726364.1:269053-367887 GCF_000696425.1 Galeopterus variegatus
ACTGCAACCCTCGGTGTTGCTCCTGCGCCTCGCTCAGCCAGTGAGCGGGAACCGGTCTGTATGTGGGATCCGAACCCTCGGGCGGGAGCGCCACCACGCTTCCCAAGCGGCGCACTATCCAGTGCGCCACCGGGCCGGCCCAAAGGTGGAGTTCTTAAGGAGAATTGACCCTAAGAGCCACGGAGATGAGAATGCTGCTGGTTGGCCTCATGCAGAGCTTTCATGAACAAGGGAGTTGGAAATGAGGTAAGGAGGATTCACAGGTATGCCCACCCTCTTCATTTCTACTAAAGCTTGTCCAGACAGACTTTTCAGTTTTACAGCTAAAACAAAAGGAAAAATCATGCCTAATCCTCCATCTCCCTCTAGGGAAGGGTCACAATAGCCTACCCGCTCAGGCTGTAACCTCTGGGTCACATGCTTTTCAGCTGGCTCAGGCTGGCTCAGACGCCTCACTTGGATAGAGGATGAGGAAGTGGAAGTCCTCTCCTTTGGCTCAAGAACCTGCAGTTGTGGCACTGGTGGAGTTGCAACCTCCTGACCAGAAGAGGGATCTTTGGTTTCAGTGTAGCTGGTGCAGCTGTCCCTGGTGACTCCAGGGCTCAGAGACTGAAGAAATGAAATGAAACACATAATAAGATAAATAATTTTACCTATTCAGTAGGTCACTGAGTTTTCAAGCTTCCGATGACCAAATTTAATACTTTGGATCTTTTTGTCTGTGTTTATTCCTGCTAGTGATCTCCTTAACTGCTTATTCAGCGAATTCTTTATTTAAGTTCCAACTAGGTGCTGGGTACTGGGATACATACACACAAGAGCATGTCCATACTCTCAAGAAGTTTACACGTAGTAGAGGAGATGAGTAAATGGATGCAACATTCTTTGGAACCAAAGGGATATCAGAATGAAAACAGACCCCACTCAGGGATTAATCAATTGAAAATTAGACTGTGAAATAAGGGGAAAGTAATCAGTGAACTGGGGACTAAAAGACGCTTTTCCTATTCCTGTCAGAAATCATGACAGATTCTCCTGAGGTTGAAAAACACTGCTGTACAGACAAAACATCAATGCACTCAAGATTCTCTCATACTCACTTTTCTGCTGTTGCTTGATGCTGAACGGGAACGTGACCTGGACTCTGATGTAGATCTGGAGCCTATCTTGGGTCTACCACGAGGGTTGGCATGAGTATGTGCCTGTGACACATCTCTCTGCTTGGATCTTGGAGGTGAGTGAGACTGAGAGCCTGAACTGTCAGGAGAGCGAGACCTTGACCTAGAACTGGAGGACGAAGATGAGGAGGACCGGCTGGAGGATGAGTCAGCTGACTGTTTCAATCTGTGGCTTGGGAGAAGGGTATGAGAGGCCCTTCTGCCTTCTTTCTGCTCCAAAGACAGCTGTTTCAGAGATTCCTCAGTGATCCCTCTGGCTGGTGCTAATTCCTCCAGTTTTAGAGGGAGTGGCTGAGCAGATTTGTCTGACTCAGTTTCAAGACCCTTCTGGGTTGAGTATTCAGCCAGTGTGCTTTTCTGAACTAGAGGCAGGATACTCCCCTCTGGCACTTTCTCTGCTGGAGTTTCTGCTTTGGTGTCTGTAGGACTTGACAAAGGAGACAGGCCTCCCACCAACTGGACAGTATGCTGAGACATTAATAGCTCCCTGGTCTCTGCATCTGTTTTAGGAGGAGATAACTGAATGAGGACAGGAGGGGCTGGGCCTTCCATGGGTTCTATTTCTTCTTCACTTTGGAGTTGTGAATGAGGTGGTGGAGAAGATGCTTCCTTGGTAAGCAAAGGTGGGGGAGTCTCCTCCTCACTGGCAGTTTGCTCTGGTTGTAGTATAAGTGGGGCCTTCTCTAGATCTTCAATCAGCCGAGGAGGGGAAGGGGACTTTGATTTTTTTTCCAAGCCTTGTGAAGATTTTCTTTCTTTTTCTTCCTCCTCAAGGGGAGAAGCTGTTTTCAATTCTTTCTCCTGCTGCTGTCTGGCCAGATGACTTCTTCTAGCCTCTTCCTGGGATCTTGTAACTCTCCCTCCTCTCTCTAACTTCTCCTGTTCCTGGGATCTTATGGTTTTGGGTCTCTCATCCATCACCTCCTCTGGTTTTGCTCTGGGCATCTCTTCCCCCTCTTCTTCTGCAAACTGTTTTTGAATTGGTACCTCTCTAGATTTTTGTCCCTCTTCTTCTTCTTCTTCTTCCTCCTCCTCCTCCTCTTCCTCCTCTTCTTCCTCCTCCTCCTCTTCTTCCTCCTCTGTTTTCAAATTTCGCTCTGCTCTGACTCTCAGATTTCTCGAAGGTGTTTCTTGATCCTCTTCCTCCTCCGCAGCCTGGCCGCACTCAGAGAGTTTAGCTGCTCTTGCCTGAAAGAAAAGATATACAATGGCTCCAAATATATGTGCTCACAATCAACGGAGGAGAAAAAGGTTTTTTTTTTTAAAAAGATGACCAGTAAGGGGATCTTAACCCTTGACTTGGTGTTGTCAGCACCATGCTCACCCAGTGAGCTAACTGGCCATCCCTATATAGGGATCTGAACCCGTGGCCTTGGTGTTGTCAGCACCACACTCTCCCAAGTGAGCCAGGGGCTGGCCCTAGAAAAAGTTATTTTACAATATACCCCTAGGAAGCAGAAATTCAATGATATACACATTTAGCAATAAAGAAACAAGTGTGACAGTAGATAATCATTACTAGTATGGGCTCTTAGGAAAATCAAAATAAAGTGACCAAAAGGAATACAATAATGAAGATGCTTGTTCATTTTTAAACTTTAAGCTTTTAAAATAAAATATAAACAGAACATCTGGGCAGGAAGTGGAGAACTGACATACTATCACTTAATTAGTTTTTATCCTTTTGGTATATTTCTTTTCATTCTTTTTTCTTATCATTTCTTTTGCATAGTCATAATTACCCTACATGTTCACTTTTGTATTTTGCTCACTTAACACTGTAAGGTATACCTTTAAGGTTTTAATTGAACAGTTATATCATATCTTATATAATAAAGTGCTTTTAGAATACAGACCAAGGGCTGGCCAGTTAGCTCAGCTGGTTAGAGTGCCACCTTGTAACACCAAGGTCAAGGGTTCAGATCCCCCTACTGGCCAGCTGCCAAAAAAAAAAAAACCACACAAAAAAAGAATACAGACCAGTCTGCTAACTTTCACACTTAAATTTTTAAAAATATATTCACTTAGAAATTTAAGGCCAGAGCAGATCTAAATAAAAACAAGAAAAAAACAAAATAAAACAAAAACAAAAAAACAAGAAAAAGATGACAAGGAAAAAGAGATGACTACACAGAGTTCTAGAGAAATACCAACTCTAAAACAGTGTGAGGAAGAAGAAAAGAAGGAGGTATCCAAAGCATTGCTCAAAAAGGTGATGGATGCTTAAGGAGGTATCTGAGTTACCTGTCGGACTCTAGATGATCGTCTTTCTCCTTTCCTTGGTTTCTCATCATCAGATTCACCTTTCTCTTCAGAAACAGAGGAGCTTTTTCCTATCAAATGAAAGAAAATCAACTCAGACTCAAGACACAAACACTCATTCATGGCTTTTTAAAATCATGCTTTCTAAATTCTAATCAACCATAGCATATGAGGTCTTCAATACATATCTACATTGATTTCTTTGACTTTTATGCTAAAGAAATGTCTATATAAAGCCCCAAGGGTCAGGGTCTTATTGATACTTCCTGCTGTGCATGTCTGTAATATTTTCAACACGTCAAAGCCAATTCACATATTATAAGTAAACTCAAATAAAAGCAAAACGATTTCCAGGAGCTTCAAATTGTTTAGCAGGGATGTACAAATACAAAGTACACTTATTTTTATAAAATATTTTATTACTCTGAATCAAAGTTTAAGACTTCACTAATGTCCTGTGTCCATTTTTTTGGATTGCCTATTGCTACTACTTACTAGTTTTGACCAAACTGTAGTCATTATGATTTAATATACCAGTCAATTTGTACAATGGCAAACTCAAGAGAAGTAAGTATTGAGATGAATGGTTTTGAGGCCCTAAAGTTCCTAAAAGTTACATTAAGCCATCTGGACAGGGCTTTAGGACTGGGTCCTCTCAATTATATTTTATAAAGTAGAGCACAAGGTAAGTTTTTTTTTTTGTTTTTTTTTTTTAGGAAAAAAAGAAGTTATACTAAAAGAAAGCTTGAAAGCCACGAGTCAACCTAAATAATAACTCTCTGTAAAACTGAAAAAGAGTCTCATTCACATTCCATGAAGGAAGTTAACTGTGGGTAAATCACTTAAGTAATTTCAGTCTCAATATCTTTACTGAGAAAAAGGAGGCTTCGGATTGGATGATTTGTATGTGTCCTACCAGTATTAAAATATTACATGGAGTAGCAATGCAAATATTGATGAGAACCAGTTTAGAAAACAGCATAAAAATAATTTTATTCCAGATACTTAATCAGCTACATTGGGCTCCATTTTAATACAGTACAGAGGTTTTAATGAGCCACAAAACCATGTCCTATACTAATAGTATTTAAACTGGTCCAAATAAAGCAGATGGTGTGAGCTATGACCCAAGATCTTCTCTCTTCTTATTTCCATATCCCAACAATCTAAAATGAACTAGGCTTTCCTTCTGCAATAAAAAAAAAAAAAAAAAAAATGAAACTAATAACATGAACTAGAAGACTATGCATATTTTGTAAAACTTTACTCCATGATCATTTGATTAACAGGATCTCTGAATATATACCATTTCACGTCTGGGTAAGTGAATAAAACCTTGCACTATAGTTGTATGTACGGGTTATATGATTAGGACATATAGTGACATGCCAGACTCTTTAGCAAACATATGAAGATATCTGTAAGACATAGTGTAGTGGTAATAATAACAATAATTTCATAACTTGGTGATCTGGAATAGGTTAAATTATAAAATGAGTAAAACCAAAAGAAAAAATAATATTTTCCATGAATTTTAGGCAAAGCTTTTGTAAGTACAAGGGAAAGAAGCTGATTTATCTTAGCTTAAACAAAAAGGAAAACCAAAGGGCCGGCCTGTGGCTCACTCGGTAGAGTGCGGTGCTGATAACACCAAGGCCACGGGTTCGGATCCCATATAGGGATGGCCGGTTCGCTCACTGGCTGAGCGTGGTGCTGACAACACCAAGTCAAGGGTTAAGATCCCCTTACCGGTCATCTTTTTAAAAAAAAAAAAAAAAAAAGGAAAACCAAAGGCATGTAAAGGCTGGTCAAATGAGAGTTTTAGAATTGCAATTTTAAAATTAGGTAGTTACAAGCAACGTTTTGCCTCTTCCTCCACCTGCTGTAAACTATATGCCATTGGATTATGTTATTTTTGATACTGTAAAACTGCAGTGACAAGATTCTAAATGATTACTCCTCTGGAAGCACTTGAGTAATAAGTCATCAAAGAGATTTGGGAAAATAGGCAGAGCTGTTAAGATTAAGTTTTGGTCATCACTGTTTTGCAAAAAAAGTGAATACTGGAGGGGACCTCAGACATGAAACAACAAATTAGTAAGCAATACAAAATATAAAGAAGAGATGAGGAATCTCTAGCTCCTTAGAAGGAGCTGATGTGATGCAGACAACCTCTGGGAAAGTTGACATCTTCTAATATGAGCACATGGCCACATAAATGTCTTAAGCCAGATGTTAACATGTGTAAAACTGAGCACTTTAACTAAGGGTGGAGCCAATACTGACAATGTATATACGTACATTTATTTATTTGACTGGTAAGGGGATTGCAACCCCACGCTCAGCCAGTGAGCGCACCAGCCATCCCTATATAGGATCCGAACCCGCGGCCTCGGCGCTATGAGCGCCGCACTCTCCCAAGTGAGCCACGGGGCCGGCCCTACATGCACTTATTTATAACTCCTAAAATACATTTATTAGTACAGCCAATACTAATAAATGTATTTTATGAGTTAAAAAACAAGTCAGTTTAAATGTAAGATTTCCAAGATTCCAAAGCCAGAAGCCTTCAGGAGAAAGGAAAAGGTGGGTGTTAGACAGTGGATGATGTAATAAAGAATGCTTAAAGGCCATATAGGAAAGTAGTTTTTTCATCCTAGAAATCAAAGCCCTAGGCAAGATTTCTGGACCCAAGTAAGACAGCTAGAGATCACAGCAAAGCCTGTGGTCAAAGGGTACCCTTAGGTATAAATAAGCAGCAGGAATTAAGAGGAACAGAGACCTGGCAATGATGCCAAGACTAAATCCAACTCATGTTAGCCCTATAAGTAATTTATCTAGCATTTCCTAGAATCTCAGCATCCAGATTTAATATGAGAAAAAGGAATGAGGGCTACATGCATGCTCTTTAAACCAAGGGCTGGCTAAGATCACCTGTGGTTATAACTTTTTAAAGAATCAGTATTCTGAAGATCCATTTATTAAAATTTTTGTATTTTCTTAGATTAAGATCTTTCTGAAAAAATTAACTGAAGGTAATAGGATTTTTGCACACACAATCATGATATAGAAGGGAATCTGCACAACTTCTGACTATGGGGGGGGGCGCTCATGGCGGCGCTCCCGCCGAGGGTTCAGATCCCATATAGAGACCGGTCCGCTCACTGGTTGAGCGCGGTGCGGGTGCAACACCAAGCGTTGCGATCCCGTTGCTGGTAGCAGTACAGGCGCGACACTGAGGGTTGCGATCCTGTTACCGGTCACGAAAAAAGACAAAAAGGAAAAGAAAAAAAAAAGAAAGTGGTGTAGAGATAAGAAGTCAAGAAGGAAAGGCAGGGACGATTTTATAAACTAATGCTTTCTTCCTATATCGGATTTTGCCTAAAACACACAAACTTGAGGCTGCTGAAATATAAGCCAAAGGTCCTAATAAAATTTAATACTCAAAAACTACTACTTCTATTAATCATTCATAAATTGAATTGATCAAGAGAACCACTCGGGGAATTTAAAAAAATGTAGAGTCCCAGGACTCCTATTCCTTGAGATTCTTGGGGAATCCATATTCTTAAACATAGAAATACTTTAAAAAATGAACAAACAAACAAACACAAAACCCTAAGGTGCCACGAGTGATTAGCAAAATATTTTACTGAGAATCTTACTTTAATCAAAGTCTTGTTATTAAAGACAGAACTCAAAAACATCCAAAGCCAACAAATAAACTGCCATTGCCATGGTTTACTGGCCTGTGGCAGCCTGACATTCTATACCTGAAAGAATCTGATTTCTGGGTAAACAACGAGTATTAATGTTGATCCAATTCAGCACTGCTAGAACTCCAAACTACCAGCCATTTAGGATCTTGACCAAATTTTGTGCAACGTCATATAATGAGATTCATATCCCAGCCAATATCAGAGGGAGGAAAATTTATGACATAAATTATATTGAAGAGCACTTAAGGCAATTGTTAGCTGTACTCTACAATTTACTATAATCATGTTTTCTAATTTATTTTTCATCTTTCTTTTTCTTCTACCTCTGGGTTTTTCTTCCCTCCATTGATTATAGTCATGGGCAAAGTCCCACTGATGACATAAAACACTGAAGAGATTGGCTACCCTTACTCTAAATCTTTGCTTTTGAAACCTTATTTCTATTTCAGAATCCATTCCTCATTTTCATTTCAATTTACATTTAGAACTGAGAGAGTTATTACTCTAATAAGAGAGGTCCTTATCAAGTCACAGTCCTATTAAGAATTTTCAATGGTTCCCCTATTACTTACAGAATAAAAAAGACTCATACTTATTTGAGTTGGCATTTAAAGACCTCTGTAATTTTACCCCAATCTACCTTTTAAATTGTTTCTCTCACTATTCTCAAATATGAAATACTTTACTCTGTCTAGATTAGTCTACTACCTCTTCTTTAAAAATACCACATTCACTCCTATCTCTATGCCTTTGTTCCTTCCTAAAAATACTCTCCTGTCTCCTCTGCCAATTTAAATCCTATCCATTTCTAAGGCTCAGCTCAAATCCTATACTTCCTTCATGAGGCACTCTCTAATCACCCTAGTCCTCAGAGACCTTTCACTCCTTTGAATTCCTACGGCACATGTGTCTGTGTCATTATGTCACACACTATCTTCTGTAGTTAGTTTTATATGCAATTACTCTCTCTCACTAACAAACTTTACAATGTGCTAACTCCCCATATACTCTAGCACAGAAATATGTATACATCAGGAGTTCAATAAATATTTTTTGACTGATTTTTGAGAAGAAAATTAATTTATAGAGGAGCTTTCCCCTTCCTCCTGGCTTTACGATCAGGGGAAAAAGAGCACTAAGAGCAAAATGGATCAAATGAAGGTCTGATACTCTTATGTATGAGGAGAAAAGAAGTCCCTAAAAGAACTTATTAATAATTCTAAAGTGCTGGCCAGTTAATTTATCAAAAGGTTTCTAAAAATTTCCCTCTGGGTCTGAGACTAGGATCCAGAAAAACAGGCACTGAGCAAACTAGGACCCTGGAATTAGACTCAAAGGGCTCCATTTTTCCTTAGCCTTTTAGAACATTTCTTTCCCACCATTAAATATCTCCCTAAAATCTATTTTCATGAAGGAATTCTATATTAATCAGAAGAGCTAAAAGCCTCCATACATTCTAAAAGTACTGAATATGGAGGGACTTTCCCCACCATGACCCCTAAAATTAATAATGATTCAAAATACTTGTTAATTTACACATTGGTTTAGTGTATCTATATACTATCCACAGGTCTTATATACAAATTCTCCTGAAAATAGACTGTCTGGGACAGGTAGTTCCTAAAAGACAAAGGCTTTATTTATAGACTTTTGCTTGAGATACTATGCAAAGCTGGGTGCTTAATATTTTTTATAATGTAAAGAAATTATCTTGCCTCAACCAATCCCACTTACTAGGGTAGAGCTCCCTCTAATATGCTCACATAATACTCTGCACTGCCTCTCATAGCACTTAGCACAACTGGTAATTAAACAAAGTACGTAATTATTTGCTTAACATCTATCTCTTCACTAGACTAAGTTTTCTTTTTTTCTCTAATTTTTAAAAATTTTCTCAGGGCAGAGATTTGCCTTTTTCTTTACTATATTACTAGTACCTAGCATGTGCCTGGTATACAACATGCACTCAAGAAAATTTTGTTGAATGAATGAATGAATTACAGGAAATACCCAATTTGGGGGGATGACTGAATAGGCAACACATAATATATACAATTGGTAAAGAGATGAAAGAGAGTTGTGACTGTTGCTAAACTGAGAGGTAGAAAAGGCCGAAGAGGTACAGATGAGAAGAAAAATCATACCACCTCATAAAACACTGAGAAGTTAACACAACATATAGGTGAAAGCAGACTTCAAATAGGACATGATTTCCATGAAAACCAGATGTCAAATATCAATGTCACAGAATTTCCCTGGGAGTTTCATGGATGCTTAGCATGAAAGGAGGTGTAACTATCTCCCCCCACCAACTACGCAGGATTGACAAAACAGCGCAGTGGGGAGGGAGATACGTACTGGGCGAATGTCTGCTGAGCTCCAGCTCTGGTCTCTCCAGGCTGCTCTGAAAGTCAGGAGGCAGCAGGGAAGCCACTCCCTCAGGATGGATCATCTCGTCCTCTGACTCAGCTGAAGCTTCTGCAAAGTACAGATCGGGTCGGGGCAGGGAGGGAGTGAAGGGCTCAGCATGTGGAAATATGTAGAGGAGTGAAGGTGGTCAGGCAAAGTCACAGATAAAGAGATACATACCAAAAAGAGCACTGTACATAAGGAAAAAAACTCCCTAGGATTAAGCTCTACCTCATCTACATGGTAGCTTAATTTACTTTTAACTCTTCCTATTGGCAGGAATCCTCTTTTAACAAGACAAATTAAGTGTCTTCTTCCCTGACAAAAGTAAATAGTAACTCACTTGGCTCCATAAACTACCAAAGTAAGTAAGTAGCAGTCTCAGCCTGACTTATTCCTGAAAAATTTGTTGCCTAGTTAGACAGACCTATCTACTCAGTGACAGGAAAAACAATGAAGAACTCCTTGTTAGAAGTGACAAGCTGGGCTTACCTTCAAGTTCTGCAGCTTCTCGAGCTTCACGTTCTAGACGCTGCCTAAGTAGCTCCTGCTGCTTTTCCAGATACTGCTTTATGAAACTGTTCTGGCTCATTTCCTCACCAATCTGTGTAGAGGAAATGGAAAAAGAAGGTCTAGGAAAGTAAACCAGAAAAATGCAAAGAAGAAAATTCCATGGAGCAAAGGTATTCTTACAGTTGGACCCAAGAAAGATAACTAGAATGTTGGAAGGACCTTTTCTAAGCTACTCCTATACCGAGGACCAGAATAAATAGCCCTATGAGTCAAAAAAGACGGCAAAATGAGGAACTGCACATAATTTTTTCTTTTAAATATTCACTTCCCGGGGCTGGCCCGGTGGCGCAATGGATAGTGCACCGCTTGGGAAGTGCGGCGGCGCTCCCGCCCAAGGGTTCGGATCCCACATACAGACCGGTTCCTGCTCACTGGCTGAGCGAGGCGCGGGAGCAGCACCGAGGGTTGCGATTCCGTTGCCGGTCCCTGGTCCGGTACGGGGGCAACACTGAGGGTTGCGATCCGTTGCCGGACACAGAAAAAGACAAAAGACAAAAAAAATAAAATAAAATAAAATAAATAAATATTCACTTCCCAAAGAGTGATGTTGGTGCATAAATAACTTGAAATCAGAATTCCTGTAATTAGGCCTTTTGATATAAATTTTTAGATAATGTAGAACATTTATGTAAAGATATCTAAAATTTCCTGGGCTGGCCGGTTAGCTCAGTTGGTTAGAGCACAGTGTTATAACACCAAGGTCAAGGGTTTGGATCCACGTACTGGCCAGCCACAAAAAATAAAAATAAAAAAATAAAATTTCCCTTTAGTACTATCAAAACTGGAAAAAACAAAAGCAGTTCCTTCACAAGATCAATCTCCACCTATCCAGGAAACATTCTGTCAAACATCTACAAAATTCAAGTACAGTATTTAAAAGTTTAAAATCAAGAGACTAAGAAAAGAGATATCTGTTCAGCATTTAGACAGACTTATAACTCCATTTTCCTTGAGTGAAAAGAAATCCTTGGTAACAATACTTAAAATCCAAGGGCTTATCCCCTTTCCCATTTTTTTTTTCCTGTAATACAGACTCCCACATCACTATTCTGCTCTTCAGCTTTCTCTTCACAAGTCCTTCTCCCTAGAACCTTCTTGCTTAGCAAGTCCTATTAGAACTCCAGGAAAAAACCTGAATAAATATTTTCTAAGTTATTAGTTACAATTCCTAAGCACAGTAAATGTTTATTTTCATCTAAGGTAGAATTAGTCTCTTGGTACTTCAAGAGATATTGATGAAGTGTGGGTTTCATGAATTAGAGAATATCCATGTTTGCTGCAAAAATCCTACCTTAATAAAAACAAAGCTCAAAGAATAAAACGTAGTGAGCAAAAGGAATACAATGGTAAAGTGATTAACTTACGCAGTTGCTTATGCTTATTAAAGTATTTAACTAAACCTCTAAAAGCTGGTTAGATTATGATACTTATAGCTTAATGAGGTGATAACAAGGGAGTAGGTAGGCTCTCTTGTTTTCCACAGTATCTTGGGACTTCATCTAGTACTGGGGCTGCACACCATTGCACTAACAAAGACCTGGGATTTTCCTTTAAGTGTGTGACACACTATAACGAGGGGATTTTAAAAGCTGAAAGGATCCATGAGAGTGTGCAAAGACTCTTTCTTCTTTTAAAAAACTGTGGTGGGCCGGCCCGTGGCTCACTCGGGAGAGTGCGGTGCTGATAACACCAAGGCCCCAGGTTCGGATCCCATATAGGGATGGCCGGTTCGCTCACTGGGTGAGCGTGGTGCTGACAACACCAAGTCAAGGGTTAAGATCCCCTTACCGGTCATCTTTAAAAAAACAAACAAACAAAAAAAAACTGTGGAATATTTTCTTCAAAAGAAATCTTATGCAAAAACTCAATATATAAAGCTGATAAAAGCAGACCTAATCTAGTTTGAGAGGAGTATGAACCCTGCTTACGTGGGAAGAAGGTACCTTCCCTATGAAGTCCCCAAAAGCAGCTCCACGAAACCCCAGCAGAGCAGTTATAAAACTATGGATCTATTCCAACCTTTTCTCATATTACAGATAAGGGAATTGAGGAAACCAAGGCCTCCAAAGGTTAAATTTCTTATCTTAAGTAACAGAGCTATTATGATGTTTAAGAGTAACTGTAGAGAGTTAGTAGTTAACACTAGTAATGGTGGGTGACTTACAAAGAATTAAGTACTTGGAAAATCTACGTCAACAAAAGGGTTCTTGGTCAGCAAATATTTTCCTACACTGCCCTATTGGTAGTCTATTTCATATCTACATTCAAAGATATCAACTACTTTTCCCAAATCAATGGCAAATGAATGACTTCAGATCCCTGTACTACACACCTTTCTTCACACATCGTTCACCATTCTGTGCATCGGAAATTCACTAATAGCTCCTCTGATTCTGTTCTTTACTTCAGGCCCTTGTGTGCCACTGGGCTTGATTAGAATTCAAATGTCCTAAGAGAACATTTCCAACCAAGGAAACTTAGGGAAATACTGGTGAGGAATTAAGCATCGAATGTACACCACCATGTCCTTCCATGTGTCTGGACATCCAAACAGCCCACTCCATCTAATGAACCTTCTTTCTTACCTGGGAATTTGGCTGGAATGCAGCATGGGGTGTTGAGTGTTTCTGTAAATTTTCTAGCATTAGAGCCTGGTACAGAGAAGGGCAAAAGTCAGAAAACAGGAGGGGAAAAAAGAAAAAACAACCCACCTCTCCCACAACCTCTTCGTTTAATGCAATGACTTAAATATACACTTAAACTGTACTCCTTTTCAGGGCCCTAAAAAAGCCTTTTACTAACACTGTTCTCATTCATCTTCAGAAGACACTTAAAGTAGCCATGGTTACTGTTCCTAAATGTACACATGTAAAATGCAGGCACATGGAAAAAATCAGTGACCTGGCTGTATCATAAAATCAGTGACAGAAGCAAGATTACAATCCCTATTATCATTCGCACTTTTGACAAGTACCCCTTCTAAATCTGACCATGCAGGTAAAATCATCTCAAATACTCAACTCAGCTTTAAATACATGAAACCAACACAGGGCTACTGGTTTTGGCCTAATCAAATTACTTGGTCAAACAGCTATCCAGAACTAGATCTACTTATAATTTCCAGCACAGTGGCACCTAGACTCATCAAAAAGGAGTCTACGGAAGAAAACGACCACAGACTCTGTGGTCTGACCTAACACACACACACACACACACACACACACACACACACACACACACACACACACACATCGTCAGCTTCTGTATAAGCAACGGTCCGCCAACTCAACCCTTGGGCCAACCTAGCCCTTACCCGCCGCGTATCCTAACGAACTCTAATTAAAACCAACACATCCTCATTGCCCTACCGTTTACACCAGACTACATATACCAATCCATCTATCTCATGTCAATCCCACCCTAATCTACTCAAACCGATTCAAAATCTCCAATATACACCAACCTGCCTCACTTCTCTCACCAATATTCACCAAACTCCTATCCACCCAAAATGCTTTTGGATGACCTATAAATTAGACACCCTGTCTCACCAAGTCCCTTCAAATCAAGGCCTCTCTTCATTTCACCTCCTAATATAATTAAGCAGACATTTTACCCTACCCCAGTCCTATTCTTAAGGATACAGATACCAACCCCATCCACCCCTCCGCCAAAGTATACACCTAACTCCGACCCAGCCCAACTCGCCCCCCGCAGGCCAGCAACGCCGGTGGTTGTAGTGGGATTTAACTCCTTCTGCAGCGCATGCGCCGAAACCACAGACACAAACAAGGAGGGGGTGGGGGAAGGAGGAAGGAGCTTAAGACACTCCGGGAGAGTAGCGCACACCCTCCCATTTTGGGCTCGCGCTGCTGCCGTTAAGGCGGGAACCGGCATGATCTCTACTCCAGCGCGAGCCTCACCAACCACCGTGCGCGCGGATCCGGAGGCTCGCGCTGGCGGCCTGAGCGAGCTCGCGCCGAGCCCAGACACTGCGCCTGCGCCGCGGCAGAGACTCGTCTCTACCGGGTCCGCTCCCTTCCGACACCCCGGCAACGCCGACTCCTCACCCCTTTGAGCCGCTTGACCAGGGCACTCTTCTGCCCGCTCTTGGCTAGGCCTCGCTGCTCCAGTGCGGCCTTCAGGTCGGTCACCCGCAGCGCCTGCAGAGGCTTCCCGTCCAGAGTCACCTCCTCCAGCTCCGCCATCTTGCGTGAGGTACTCGGGTCCGTCCCGACGGCTTCGGGCATCTTCGGTAATTTCCGCCAACGCCCTTCGAACGTACCGAGCCGACCCCGCCCACTACCATAGTCTACCCCTCGATTACCACTTAGAACTCCCCGGGTTCCTCCGTGACCGCTCGGGTGTTTCCGTCTCTACATCGGCACCAATCGGTTCTTTGCATTCGTTCCGCCGCTCCCCCTCCCTCGCCCTGCTTTCAGGCTCGATTATTTTCGTTTTGCCGAGCCTTGAATCGAATCTATTCGGAAGCCTTCGACTTTGGCATAGCCATAATCGGACATGTTCGGCTGTCTCCGGACATGGAGCTGAGGCGCGGGGGCGCTTGGGTGTTTTGGGGCTGGGCCGGGGCCGGAAGTGCGTGGGCTGTCGGGCTGGCTCTGCTTAGGGTTTTCAGGAAACATGGAAGAGGCGAAGGTAGTTGGAGTCTAAGGACTCTTGTGACGATCTCCGGGTGCCCTCTGAGAGGAAAGGGGAGGTAAGCGGGGTGGAAGTTCCTTCTTGGGAGGGGTCAGACTCGGTGTTTGCGGGTTACCTTAGTAGGGCAAACCTCCTGCTCCCTTATGGAAACAGCTGCCGCCCCCTATCTTCTAAATCCCCGTCACTCCCATCTGAGGCTATGTTACTCGTTTGGGGTATCAGAGTAACCGGCTCCGTGGTCTCCAAAGTGAGCCAGAGGCAGCAACGTGTCTTTGGACCCAGACTGTGAATTGATTCTTGCCGTGGAACCCATGTGGCAAGATTCTGTAAGAGTTCTCTGTTTCCCTGAATAAGAGGATAAAGTTTCTTTAGTAGGAACTGCTTCTTGTAAGGCCACTGTGAGAAAGGCAACCACCCTGAACTGTTTTCGTACTTGAACTGATGTAATTGTTTAGGAATTCCTTTATTTGTCACTAGAAGTTGAGGCAATTTGCAGCAGAAGAAACACAAACAGTAAAATAGTTTAAGGTTTTCGTTGTTAAGAGATTCAAACTGTGAGACTGAAAACTATTCAAGTCAAATTGGCTGACATTCCAATTGCATTCGTGGTGCAAAATCAGTGGCAGGGCACCAATAGGTATCATATTAAAAATCAAGGAAAATATTTTTAAAGGCATGAATTGTCATACAGCAGTATGACACTTGCTAGATCCCTAAACTAACAAACCAACTGTCCTGTTTTTTCAGAGTCTTGAATAAACACCTGGCTTCGCCTGTTTTTGTTTTGTTTTTACTGGGTTACCTTATTTTGAGCAAGGCCTTCACTGTGCTCTTTAGTTTTTCCTGGTGCTTTACAGGAAATATATAAGAAGGTGATGGATGTTATGAAGTTCTTGGCATATTTCAGAGGCTGTATGCACATCTCAAAGAAGTCTCTTTCATCATATATGATGTTTTTTCTTTTCTTTCACTGCTGATAGTTCCGGAACAATTAGCATTTAGACTCTGACCAGCTGCATGTACTAGGTTAAAAAATGTGTACTTTTTCATTTTAGAGAAGATGTGATAGACCAACACTAATCATTGTTTTTTACTTTACCAAACCGGGAACATAGAAGTAGGAGGGAGAGAATGAGCAAGAAATATGTTCGTTGTTTCAGCTTCTTTATGAGAAAGATGGAGGGAGGCAGTGATTGGAGAGGGTAATGGATTTGAGAAAGAAAGAAGGCTGGCAAATATGAAGTGAAGTTCTCCTTGGTTAACTTCTCTAAGATAGTTGAATAATAATCTAAATAAAGGACCTGTTGTTTTCCAGTAAATTGAATTGGTGGGAAGTAATTTTCTCTGTAGATGCTGAGTGTGATAAGATTCCTTGCTGCTGGGAAGTTGTATTTTGATTGCTCTATCTGGAGAGTGTATAACAGTGCTTTTATGTTTCAGGATGCCACTGGAATCATCTTCCTCTTCAATGCCACTATCTTTCCCTTCTCTCTTACCCTCAGTACCAGACAATATTACTAACTCTTCCCCTCCCTCAATGTCTTACATCACTTCCCAAGAGATGAAGTGTGTTCTTCACTGGTTTGCCAATTGGTCAAGTCCCCAGCGTGAACGTTTCCTACAGGATTTGGTAGCTAAGGCAGTGCCAGGAAAGTTACAGCCACTGCTGGATGGTCTGGAGCAGCTTAGTGTGTCTGGGGCAAACCGACCACCCTGTATCTTTGAATGCCAGCTACGTCTTTGGGATCAGTGGTTTCGAGGTTGGGCTGAGGAGGAGCGCAATGAATTTGTCAGGCAGCTGGAGGTCAGTGAGCCAGACTTCGTGGCAAAGTTTTACCAAGCAGTGGCTGCTACAGCTGGTAAAGACTGACAGGCATTCACATCAAAGAAGATAACCACAACTGATGGAGCCAGGGCAATGACTCTACAGTGAGAACTAAATTCAAATGTGTCATTGAAAGATCTAGGAGTGGTATACTGATCAGCTGACTGAATTTGCTGACCAGCACAGGCATAGTTATTTCAACATTAACAGCATGCCAACTGGACTCCTAGGGTAAATGTTATCCATCTAAGCAATCCAGATCATCATTCTGTCTCCTAGTTTGCTTCTTTCCAAGAGATGGCAAACCCTCAAGAATTTGATAACTTCTTTTGCAACTATAACCAAAAGGAACCTATACATTATAACTCAAGCCTACTGCTGGCCCATGAGGAATAAAAGTGGAGCTCTCCTTTCCCAGAAACAGGAGAAAAGGGCAATAAAAGGTCATATTTTTATAGTTTAGCTGGATTCAGATGGCTGGTTTTACCACCCTGACCAGATTCTTGCCTGATTATGTGACATCCCAACCACCAGCTTTCTCAGTGATGATTTAGTAAAATTATGGAAAATCAGGAGAGGAAGATAGTTACTCTCTTCCACAGTGTTTATTTGAATCCAGATAGCAATGACTTTTTTTCTAAAGGGTATGTGATATCCTTGGAGCTGGTAGCAGGTGTTCCGATTCTGTGAGTTTGCTCTGCAACAATAGGAAAACAAGTGATACTCTTCACAGGTTGAATGGTTTATTTTTTGTACCAAAATAAATAATGGATCTTCAGAACCATAAGACTCCACTTTCTTTTCATTACAAGGCTAGTATAAAGTTGATATCTGGGGACAGAGGAATTGCGAAGAAAGTAGAACTTAAGTGTACACAGTAGATTTGCCATCCTGTTGTCTCCCAAGAAATAATAATAATATTATTCTTTCCTACCCTCTGTCGTGTTGTGGGTAACATCACACCTCCCTTATTTGTCCAACTGGGCCCCTTGTGCTGTGGAGCTGTGGTGAATGGTAAGGGGCAGATGGTCCCACCTGAAGAGAAGCTCGTTTCTGATAAGCCACAATTCCCAGTGCACCCATGAGGATTAGCAGCATTAGGCAGAGTCCTATGGACAGACTTCCATGGGTCTTGGAGGGATTATGGTCCAAGGTAACCAGCAACCTGGGAACATAGAAGGTAATATTTGGCCTGGAATAATGCCTAGGCCTAGGAGCTTAAAGGGCTTTACCTTTGCATGTAGAATTCATGAAACTGCTTCATCTAAGCATTATGCTAAACAGGAAATCGATAAGGGAATATAGAACCTAAGAGTAGGAATTAGACTAAGAGCCAAGTCTTCTAGCAACTTAAATAGTTAGGAGACCTAACTTGTAAGTGAGGGGAGTGGCTTAAGAGAACAGTCTGACTATGGTGTTGCTAGATATGATCCCTGGGTAGAAAGGAAGATTAGGATCCCTACATCATAGAGATGGGGTAACTCCATTGTATTTGGGGAGGGGGTCACAGAGTGATGGGTTGGAGGTGATCATGTTAATCAGGAATCTTTGTTTTCTGAAATATATAACTGTTCTAGGGCAATATACACGTGAATGAGTGCTTAATAAATGCAAATTTCAAACATCTGGACTGTGATCAAAATGTGAAAGAAAACTACTTGGAATATTATCTTACTTGCTATATTCTGCAATAAAGCTGGCTTCTCCATGACATACTTCTAAAGGCTTTTCTTGGAGAGTCAGGGTCAGGGCCCCATGCAGCATAGCAACCGAAGGCCCTTGGCAGCCAGAGGACTTCTGCATATGCACGGTGAACACCAAACTAGGGGTAATTGATGGGCTGTGGAAATAGCACCTAAATGGATATTTGGATCTGTTAGTGGAGGAGGTATATTTCCTGGAAGAGTATATCTCATGAAACAAGCGCAGGCTTAAGAGTGAGTTGAACAGAAAGAGGAAAGTTGTGAGGTAAAAGACACATGCATTTTCCCTAGCCCATTGTATAAATTCTCAGCCTGAACTGTCCTTTTACCTGTCAATGCCACCTCTGCTCACCAAAGCCTGTAGTACGGCTTCAGCCAACTCTTCTTGCTGTTCCTTCCCCAGGGAGTGGCCTGGGGGCCCAGCTAATCTTAAAGACAGCTGAAATAGTTGGTCTTGGGTTGAAAGACTCACAGGTGAGGAAGTAACAGCGTTGGTAACTTCATTAGTTTGACACAGCCGACCCCGGGGACAGAAGAGAAGACCATAGTACCCAGGTATCTACAAGGAAATATGTAGCAGGGTATAGTTATAGTCTTGGTTATCTGCTCAAGCCTTCATTCTAAGGAAAATATGCATTCTAGATCAGGGTCATTGACTCAGTAGGTACTCAGTAAAAAATGAACATTAAAACAGATTGGATACTACCACACAAGCATTTCCCAACTTCCTTTTGCTAGTGTGCCACGACTATTCCTCTTATGGTACCCACCTGAATAGGCTTTCCTGGAACACATGGGACCCAAGGTGATCCCTCTACCTGCACCTTGTATGCTCCCCTCTCTGTGCATTGATGTAAATAGCAGCGGCCAGTGAGTTCCACTTCCTTGAGGTATGGGATCTGAGAAGGATGCCTGGTCTCCTCCCCAGGGAGCAGTTGTGAAGTGAGGTTGGCAAGGAAGCAACGACTCTGGGAATGGTAGATCTCCCCATGGGGATTCTCGGCCTCAGCCGGGAATCCATTTTCTTTTTTCCAGCATTCACTCTGAAGGGCAGGGCAGAAGGTAGAATAGTGTTTGTCTAGGTGCTTTAGAAGTTGACTCCCAGGCCCACTCAGTTTCATTCTCTGCTCTCTAGTCGACTCACCCCATTGGCTAAGGGCTTGTACATGCGGCAGCCTTCCAGCATAGGGTCTGAGGAGCAGCTTCCCTTGTCCAGGTGCAGGTAGTGGCAACCCAGCCCACTGTGTGGAAGGGATGGTACATTAACACTAGGATCACTGACAACTGTGTAGTCCCCCAACCACTCAGCACACATACCTTCCAGTACAGAAGAAGTCTGAGGAGCCAGTCCCACATGTGGTCACCAGGCCAAAATCCAGGCCAGATCCTGCTTGAGAGATGGCAAGAGGAAGAGAGCCCTCAACAAATGAAGCCCCAAACATCTCTCAGCACCAGCTATGCTTAGAGCTTCAGTTATATCTTAGTGGCAGATAATCCCTTCTAACCTCTCCCACTTCCCCCAGCACTGCGTGAGTGCCCCTCTGCAGTTCTTCCTAATTTCTCACCCTGGCCCCACAGCAACTCCTCCGCAGTGCTGTGGTTGACCTGGTACCAGCCTGAGTCTTCGAAGGCAGCAAGAGTGATTGGGTCGAGTCGAGTGTGCTGAGCACCATCGAAGGTAGCAGTCATTAAAGAGCCCTGGAGTAGTCTAGCCTCCCAGTGTGAGGACAAAAGGCCCTACAGGAGGAGGTGTCAGATGGCTGGTTGCCACCTGGCTACTTCCTCTTTCTTCTACAACCCCAAGGCACTCTTGTTCTCACCTCTTCTTCCAAGGGAACACCCAGTGAAACCCTTGGCACTCCCAAGTGTCTGGCCAGGCTGTGACTAACAGCTGGGGTGGTGAGAAGCAGCTGTCCCCACTCATCTCGCCTCATCACTTGTGGCCTTGTAGAACAGTTCTCTCTAACTGGGTTCAGAAAGGGAAGGAAGCAACATGAAGAGAGGAAAACTAAGGAAGGGTGAGAGAAAATGGAAGGAAGGAGGTCATGAAATAGTGAATTCCCTCTGGTTGACACTGTGGGAAGTCCCCTCCCTTACTCCTCTCATTTACCTCTGAGACCTGAGGGGCAATCCCGCCACTTCTTGAAGAGCTGTCCAGAGAAACCCAGGGCATGAAGCAATTCATGTAGAGTGGCCTAAGGACAGATGACTGCCAAGTGAGGGGGGACTTGCAGCAGGATTGACCAACCACTCTACAGCCCCTCTGCCCAATCAGCACTTCTTAGAGCTCGAGGCTCCTATTCCATCCTCAGGAGGTTCTTCCACTTCACGGGAAGCTGAGTGACCTGCCCCTCACCCCCAACCTGTTTACTTCTCCACATTCATCATGTAGCAGTCACCATGACGATGTCACTGTGGCTGAGGCTGGGACTGGTGAGATGTTGGGCACAGTAGACAATGGTACCAGCAAGGGGCCTGTCTTCTGAGTCCAGCTGGCAGGAGGCAGCATAGGCTATGATGGAAGGCTGTGGATGGGCCAGGGTAGGGATGAAAAGGAGGAAAGTGGGGTAACACAGACAGAAGAAATCTTCCAGAAAATGGAGAACCAAGGGACTCTGCAGAACTCCACAGGAGTGGTACCACAGGATGGTTTGGTGGTGGTGGTGGGGGGGTGTTTAGCCCCTACCCAAACCTTATCGGCATTCCCAAATTACCTTAAATAAGCTCAACTTAGTAAAAACTGCTTCTATGCTCCCTACCTTTCCTCATGAGATTTAAGATTAAAAGAGGCAGAGCAGGGAAAAGGGATTTGATTTGAACCTCACCTCTTGGTGGCACTTGGAAGTGTGGGCAACCCGCACATACAGGAGAAAATCAGAGTTTTGAACCCCAGGCCCGTCTGGCTGGACCAGTTGGGGGGGACCCTGCTCAGGCCACAAGGCATAACCATGGAGATGGGCATCAGGAATCTAGTAGGGAGTAAAATGTAGCAACTTGCTTAGCAGACGGGCTGGGGCACTAGGAAACTGGGTACTAGGACTGAGGGAGAGTATCTTTGGTCTGCCTTTGTGTCATCTAGGTAGCTGGTTAGAATACAAAGTTCTGACCCCCACCCCCAGTCTCTGATATAATTAATTTCTGGAGTGGAGGAGAAGGGGCTCAGGAATCTACATTGCTACGAAGCACATTAAGTAATTCTGAAGCTGTTGGTCTTGAGCTTGAGGTCTAAGCAGGCTACAGATCTCCAGATCCCTGAGACAGAAAAGTTGCTCTCACCTTTGCACCCAGGCAACTCTCTCCTTCGTACCCTGGGTTCAAGAGGCTGCACCTGCCAAGAATGCATTTCTATAGGTGAGCTGGAGACATCTCTGGGATCCCTGAAGAAATATTGTATACATTGTCAATGAAATGAGTACCTGTGATAGTTCAGAGTGTCTGGGTCTCCCCAGACAGCGTGGCAGTACTGTGTAGGGTCTCGACTCAGAAGCAGGGGTCCTTGCACTGGGGGGACTTAACAAGACAAGAGGTCAGTTTCACCTCAACATCTTAGAATATCAGTTCCTTTTCTGTGTTGGTCTTCCCCCCCTTGACCTTTCTGCTCCTCAGCCTTCCCTGACTCCTCCTGTTCCCTCACTCACCTGCTAGGACGCCCTGGATTCGCTGAGTGGCCTCTCTCACTGCAGCCAGGGCTCGGGACCCCCCTCTCTTTCCATTCCTCTCAGGATCCCAAGCTCCATCTGATATAGGATCTTCTATATAGCAGGTTTGGATTCGGAGGGGTTGAGGATCACGGGAGCCAGGGAAGGTGAGGGAGGAAGAACGGAAGTTTGGGGGAAGTTGGGAGAAAGGGGGCCTGAGAAGGTTCACAGACTTCTGCGTCTCGTCATGTAGACATCTGCTTGTGACAACCCCAAGGAGGAGCAGAAGCAGCATCTTCCTTCCGTATCTCTCCGTAGCTTGCCCTGGATCTTGTCTCCTGTCCTCTTGTCCCCGTATCTCTCCGTAGCTTGCCCTGGATCTTGTCTCCTGTCCTCTTGTCCCCGGCTCACTTACTCCTGGCTTTCCTCTCTTCACTCTCTATATATCTCCTCCCCCACCCTTGCTTATTTTAAGGTTTAAGTGTTGTTGACTAAATCAACAAGGCCAGGAGGTGGCCAGGAGGTTTGAATATGAACCACAAAGGCCAAAGCCACCCTCTTCTGGGGGTGCCAGAGGTGGATACTGGGGGACGGGGAGTGTTGTTCTAAGGCCTCAACTGACCTTTCCAAAAAGGAGCTTGCCTTGTCCACAATGGAACCTTTTCCTAACCCTCTTCCATCTCTCATCCAAATTCCCCTGCCTTTCTGAGTAGAAAACCTTGGAAACTTCCCCAAACTAAAAAATTAGTGTCAACATAGTGGGTGGAGGAAGGGGGACATTCTTTGCTTCATAGCTGCCTGCCTGCCTCTTTGGAGATGGGCAAACAAGGCTTCTGGACTTCACTAGCCCCAATATCAGAACTGGGTAGCCTCTAACTAAACTGCAAGACCTTTTGGCATCTACATCTATGTAGGGCTTTTAGTAAGTGTTCAGCAAGTACATGTTAGTTGACTGAACCTCCTATGAGAGGCTGTTGTGTTAGGTCTATGAGGCTTCATGAAAACTGCTTACAGACGTGCAGGAGAGGGAAAGTAAACTCTTAAAATGGACATTAATAGATGTTCAAAGATGGTCTTATGGAACTCTTGGAACTCTATTTTCTTGGCTCACGCTGTGCTTTCACATCCTGTTTCCTTTGCTTGGATACCCCTCCTCCCCCGCCTGCCTGTCTAGCTCCTACTTTTCCTGTAATTGCTCTGGGAAGCCTTTCTTAACACCTTTAGCCCAAATTCCACACCTGCCACTTCACAGGAGGGCCCTCTCGTCCCAGCTATGAACAGAGCACTTGTCATCCCCTATTATAATCCTTAGCTTAGTGGCTCTCCCTCCACACCCTAAACTCCCTGAAGGTAAACCTGCTTCCTGTTGGGTTCTGTGTCCACAGCATAGCCCACAGGGTACCTAGTCTTCGGTGTGTGGATGAAGATGCAGAACCTAACCTTATTATGAGGTTCAAAAAGCTCATGGAAAGATTCATATTGACTTTTAGTTCTATTTTCCCATGAACTTTTTGAAGTACTCTCAAGTTTAACTTTTGAAGAAGTAGGTCAGGGGTGAATGCAACATAGCTAATTAGTGACCTTCAAGTACTAGAGTTTAGAGAAAAGCTGCTGACTTCCCAGGGAGGCTGGATTTCACACTTTTACATATCACAACTGTGGCTGGAACTACTGATTAAACGGGAGGCTCCCAAACTCTCGACCCAAACCCACTCTGCCACTTTCTATTTGTGTAACTTTGGCCACATGCCTCAGTTTTACCATTTGTAAAACTGGGATAATTGTACTTATAGGGTTATGAGGAGGAGTTAGGTGAGTATTTGTAAAGCACTGAGAACAGTGTCTGGCTCATCATAAATAAGTCAAGTGAAGAATACATATTATACACACACTTTCTACTCAGAGAACTGTTCTTATATTATCAACATGTGTACACATCTTTAGCGGACTCTTGTTTTTTTTCTAAGACATACCTAGTCTTTTTCTCCACGTGTCTGAAGCCTCCCTCCCCGCCACAGATTTCTGGGCAAAAAACCCCTCCTGCTTAGGATTTGTGTGATGAATTCAAAGTCCTTTTGGCTCAGGTTTTCTGGCCTAAGTCTGCAGCTGCTTCTAATGCTTTGCTGCTCCCTTGTGGCCACACTGAGGTGGGGTGTGCCCCTGCCAGTGTCGGACTTGATCTTGACTTCGTACCTGCAGGCAGAACTTCACACACCCTAGTACACATTCCATATACAGCTTGTGCTGCTTCTGCTGGAATACCTCTTTCCTGTGTTTGCACTGCAAGTCTTTCCTCAACTTTCGAGGTCCGGCTTGGAAGTTATCTGCCTGTTGAGACTTTTCTTTACTCCCCCAGGCAGAGTTAGTTTGTGTATCCTCTGTTCTCCAATAGCATTTCTTTCATGTCTTTGAAGTAGCACTTATTATATTAGCCTTACATTTATTTTTGTGTTTGTTTCCCTGCTAGATTGTGGGCAGGGGCTGAGTGTCATTCATCTCTGCCCCTTTAAAGAGGTATGAAGCAGGTGCAGCAGGTAATGGAGGTAGGAAGATGAAGATGAGGAAAGAGCAAGGAAGTCAGGGGAGAGAGTGAAATAGTAATGATTTTTACTGAACTCTCCTTTGTGCACATTTATGTTCCAAGCACTTTATCCTCATGTAATTATTTCGGCAACCTTATGAGGTAGGGATCATTATTGTTATATCCCAATTTAAATGCATAAATGGCAGTGTAGGAGACTACACTCATCTCACATAATGAGACTCCTGGGCATGGGTTTGAACTCACTCTGTAATACTGCTTCTCAAGAGCATGGGATGGAGGTGAGATGAAGCTGTGATGGAGAGAGGAAGAAGGGATAAGAGAGGATGGGTAAAGAACAGAAGTGAGAGGGGATGGGGGTGAACGGGTGTGGAGGTCGGCAGCCAGGGAGAAGGAGAGAGGATGAGAACCGGGTGGAGGTGGAAGAGCTGTGAGATGTGGAGAGGGGACGGAGCGAGGGGAGCGGTCACCCAGGTGGTGTCATCATCCAGTGTGCCGACCTCTCAGTTCCTTCACCCTCTCACAGCTAACCTTGTCCTCACTCCACATTCCACCCAACTGAGCCACTCCCGGGGGTCACACCCACAGCCTTATCACCACCAGAAACTGCAGCACCTATGAAATAACTGAACTGAGTTTCCCACTCTCTGATATGATCTCCTTTCCTTACGGTTCGTTTGCTCACTGCAGCTGTTCTACAAGCTCACCGAGGAACCACCAGCCCCTCCCTCCTGTCTTTACATCTCCCCTTCTCTGCCTTAGGCTCCAGGTTCACCACTACAGTCCCTCTTTTTTTTTTTTTTTTGGCAGCTGGCAGGTATGGGGATCCAAACCCTTGATCTTGCTGTTATCAGCACCACACCCTAACCAAGAGAGCTAACCTGCCAACCCTCAATCCCTCTTTTGTAGATGCCTGCAACTCCCCTCCCTTGTCTGTCCTTTCCATGTCACCACCCTGGTTAAGCCCCAACCCTGGACAGACCCAACATTTGTCTTCTCTGTACTTGCTCCTGAGCAGCTAAAGAAATTTACTGGAGGAAATCATCCCAGAGGACAGACTGTTGTCACTCTAAAATTGTCATCATCAACTTCAGCTGGGTGTTCCCAAGTCAGAAATCTCAGCAATCAGCTCCCTCTTCCACCATCAGCAGCTAGGATTTTACATCTTCAAGCCTCCAGCCCTCCTCCCACTCAGTTACTTTTAACTACCACTTCTTTCATGGGGAAAATAGAAGCCATAAGACAGCAAACAGCCTCAGCCTGTTACAGACCTGCTTGTGTCCATTGCTATCTCTTTTCTTTCTCGTGAAAAGAAAACAAATGTCCTTTTCCCTTGGAAGGTCAGTCCTCTCTCTGATGCTCTGATTCATATCTGAGAAAGATCCAGGCCTCAGTCTCCTTTCTGCCTCATCCCAGGCATCTCTCTGCCCCTCAGTCTAGTCTGTCCCCTTCCCACCCCAGCCTCTGTCGGTGAAAGGGAAGGACCTATTCAGGCACCTTTGCATAAACTTCTCTCTCTGCTGGGAACTCCCACTTTTTAAAAAATTCCTACTCACCTTTTAGATTTTTGCTTATGTGTTACTCCCTCAAAGAAGCTTTTCCTTACCCTCACATTTAAATCAGGTGTCCTTGTTAATATCTGCCACCAGTTACCCCTCTACTTTTGCCACCTTACACTGCCCACAATCTAGAATTATATATTTGTTTGTGGAATTATGTTTGTCTGTCATCCTCACTAATTTGTATGCCCCACAAGGGTAATTACAGGGCCTGGCCTGGAGTGTTTAATGAGTATTTTTTGAGCATACGAATGAAAGAATGAATGTGGTGGGAAGGCAGGAGGGAGGTGACAGAAGATAGGTGAGGAGCAGGTGGAGAGTGAGGAGAGAGGATGGTAATGAGGGCAGTAAGCAAAGGGGAGGTGTACGGATGGAAGGAGAAGAGGTGAGGGGACACCAAGGAGAAGGAGTCTTTGTGCTGGACCTGAGTAAGGCATCCAGACCCTGGGTGGGCTTCCAGGAGCTCTGTCTTTTGGGGCCATGCTGCTTTGGAGGTTTGAAGTCAGGGCTGGTAGGCGGGGCTAGACTTTATCTTGGGGTGCAGCCCTAACCTCAGATGGTGACAGAGCTGGAGCCAGCAGGGGTTTTGCAAACCGTCCCGATTGCAGCAGGCCAGCAGTCTCACTCAGACAGGGGGGCGGGGCCTGAGCTTATCTCCTGAGTACAGTCCTAACCTCAGATGGTGACAAAGCGGGAGCTAGCAGGCGTTTTGCAAACCGTCCCGATTGCAGCAGGGTTGGATGGCCAGGCCAGGGGTGACTGTGCTAGGTGTGGGGGACAACAGGGTGAAGCTTAGCTTGTTGGAGTATGTGTGTGTGTGTGTGTGTGGGTGGGTGGGTGGATTTGTTATACGTATGGCTTGCTTCTACCTACCTCAGAGCCCTGTTTCTTTCTAAAAGAGAGATGGGAGTCCAACAGCTCTGCAGGTGGGTCTCTCCCTGTTAGAAAGCCTTGCTTTTCCCAGGTCCTAGGACCCTTTCACAGCCCCTGAAGTCAGAATTCATGGCTGTTGGGAATTCTAGTTGCAGCCATTTTCCTCTAAAAAGATCCACCCTCTCCCCACGGGGAGAATTTCTCATGCACCACTGAGGCATTTTTGAGGCCAGGCCAGGCCTGCTTATAGGATTAGCTGACGGAGGCCAGCCAGGAGTCCAGTCCTGGTTGGACCATTCACACTTGGAGCAGCCCATGCAGAATCCTGAGAGGAGGGGTCTGCCTGCTGGGGCTGGTGAGGGTGATTAAAGTGGCTGGCCTGTCCAAGACGAGGTGCAGAGGCCCTCAGCCAGTGCTGGCTGTTGTGGCCTCAGTATCTCCTGTGCAGCCCCCTCCCTCCCATAGCACCCTCATTGGCTTGAGGTAGGGCAGGGAGTGGAGGTGAAGAGGCCCCTTTCTACCCCACAACCCCAACCGGGATCTTGCAACACAGGGATGGGGGCCCTGGGGGCCCAGGCATGTGGCAATCTGTGGAGGTGGGGGTGGGGAGCATGGTGCAGGGGGGCAGCTTTCACAAGCTGCCACCACTGCTGTCGACTGACCTTGGCAGACTCACCTTGGGCAGCTTCCTCCCTCTTCATGGTACCTCTCACAGCCTTCCTTCTCCTTGGCAGCTTCCCTGTGACCTGAGATCCTGTCTCTCAGCTTGGGATTCTACTCCTGATCCCCAGTTCTGCTCATGAAGAAAAAGTGGGCCCGAGCTGCGGGTCCTAAAGCATGGGAAAGCATGTGTGTGCTATTTGGACTTTGATTTGCTGGTTTTCAAAGTCCCTGAGTCCCCTGTCCTGGTCCTTTCCCCAGACAGGGGTCAGCTAACTGCCCTTCCCTGGCTCCTTTCTGCCACTTCCTTTCCCAGCAGGGCACCTCTGCTGCGAAGGTGAGAAAAGGGGGGGGGGAGTTAAGCCTGCGCCCCTTCTGCCTGGCTTCTTGGGGGCTTCCTCCTCCGCAGGGTCTGTGCAGCTCCTCCTGGGGGCAGGGGTGTTTTTCTTGCTAATCCCCTCTCCCTCCTTTCTGGGCCACCAGCCCCTGGCTTCCTTTCTTTTCTTCATCACCTGGACGCCCTGCGGGGCTTTCTCATTTGCTCTTCCTCTTCCCACCCTTCCCCCATGGCACATCTGCCTCCTTGAAATGCTTTAGGTTTCAACTTAAATGCTGTTTCCTCAGAGAGGTCTTTCTTGACCACCCCAGCCAAAATAGCCTCCCTACCTGTGTGTGTGTTTGGTTTTCCCAATGGGCATATTCAAGTGGAGTAATGAAGACACTTTAAGGAAGGCACTTTATCAAGGATTCCAGGAAAGGAACAGGGTGGTGAAGTGGGGGCCATTACCACCCTCAGCGAGAGTGGCCAGTCTCACCCCCATGGCCACCAGGAGCTTTTTGATGTAGGGAGGCAGCCGCCTGGGGACTGAGTAGGGTGACAAAAGGCAGAGAAGGGATCTGTAGGGGCAAAGGAAGACTGACCTTTTCTTTCTACTCCTTCAGCTGAGAACTTGTCTCGTCCACAGGAAAGATGCTCAACAAATACTTGTTGACTAAACTGCTTTGGCCACAAACAGTTGAGACCAGATTGAAAGCCCCTTCAGGAAGCATGTCCTCTGGCCACAGGGCATCTCCTTGGGATATAATCTGACATAAAGGATCGGGGCGTGCTGGGCTAGGATTGCAGTGGGGAGAGGGGGGATATGGCTCTTCTCCAGACTCAGACTCTTCTCTGGTCAGAAAGCCTCACAGGCACCATCCTGAGGCACTGACGGGTGGGTGGGGGCCAGGGGAGACACAGTTGAGAGCTGTGAGAAAGAAGCTTGGGGTTGATGCAACCCAGGTCCCACCACTCAGAACCTTGAAAATAAGTCAAGGGGCAGTGGTCTTGAGCTGAGAGGAGGAAATCCGGAGGTTGAGTCACACCGTGTTCTGTACAAACCCCCCTTATGCAACCCATCCCCCTGGGCTGAAAGGAAGGTGCAAGGATTCTCCCAGACGCCCACAGACTCTGGCACCTCCCCCTTCCAAATTTAGTCCCTCCAGAAAGGTTCAGATCTGTCTTGCCCAAATAACTTTCTGAGAGGGAGAGAGACTGGTGTCTGGAGACCTGGGGTGGGGGCCCAGGGCACAGAGGTGGGAGAGATGGTGCCTGAGAGACACAGAGGCAAAGGCAGGGAAGGAACTCAGTCCTGGGTGAGGCAGACGTGGTGCCTGAGATGTAGGAAGCTCTACCACTGGGGATGGAGAGGGAGAGGGACAGAGGGGACTGTGGTGTTCCAGACACCAGTTTCTCTCCTTCTCAGGAAGCTATTTCTTGCTGTCTAACTCAGGTTTTCCCAGCCGTGGCCGGGGAGAGACTTTAGCCCTTATTCTGTCCCTGGGCCTGTGACAGTGCTGGGCAATGCATGATTACCTATTGAATGTGATTCATGTGCCCCACCTGTGTCATCTGTCCTTCAAGGGAGGGTGCAGCACAGAGTAGAGAGACAGGGCCCATGTGCTGGGACAGCAAAGGGGCTGAGTGACCTTTAGGAGAATGTCTTTCCCCTCTGGCCTTCAACTGCTTTATCTATGCAATGTGGCTCACGATATCTTGTTTGTCTGAGGGCAAAGCCCACCAAATGATCTCTTGAGGTCTCTTCCAGCATGTCTTGAGATCTTTGATTTTATGGAGCTAATTTTGGTTCTACCTCTAAACAGTTGTGTGACTCTGGGTAAGTCCCTTCCCCTCTCTGAGGCCTTGGTTTCCTCACCTGCAAAATGAGAAGTTTAGATGAGATCTCTGAGGTCCTTTCAGTTCTAGCAAAGTGGAATCATAACAAACATTCATGCTTACAATGTGCCAGGCCCTGTTTTTCTATGAATGTAACAATACTATGAGGTGAGTATTAGTATTACTCCCATTTTGCAGATGAGGAAACTGAGGCACAGAGAGGAGAAGTAACTAGCTCCAGGTCACAGAGCTAGTAAGTAGCAGAGCAAGATGCAAACCGAGCGAGGGTTGCGATCCATTGCCGGACACGAAAAACGACAAAAAAAAAAAAAAAGCAAATTACCCCCAAATATAGCAGATTAAAACAATGAACATTTATTATGTCACACGGTTTCTGGGGTCTGGAATCTGAGTGGCTTAGCTATGTGGTTCTAGCTCAGGGGTTTCCCCTGAGATGGCAGTCAAGATTTCCACCAGGGCGCCAGTCATTGAAGACTTGCCAGGGCTGCAGGATGCTTTTTATTCTTATTTAATTTTTTTGTCCTTTTTGAGACCGGCCGCACCGTGCTCAGCCAGTGAGCGCTGTGAGCGAACCGGTCATCCCTATATAGGATCCGAAGCCGCGGTGGGAGCACTGCTGCGCTCCCAGCACCGCACTCTCCCGAGTGCGCCACGGGCTCAGCCCTTAGGCTGTAGTTCTATGAGAAAGAAGACACTTCGAGTGTGGGGTTTCACTGGCACAGACAGATTGTCCTCCTCCTCCTCCTGCTCACAGTCCTGATACACAAATCAGGTCCCATGCCTTTCCCAACTGATTCCTCCCCTAGGCACTCAGATTCTTGAGCTTTAGGGAACCGGAGACTCAGGGGATAAGGGACAAAGATGGGAGTGGGTGGGTGCAATGGTGGGAGGGATGTTGGTTTGGTAGACTGAGGCTGTGGAACTGGGGAGCAGAGATCAAGTGCTGCAGAGCCACCAGGGATTTTCCCTTGGTCACCTGGGGAAGGAGATCCCAGGCCTATACCTCAAGGTAAGGGAGAGCAGGCCTGGGATCAGCAGGCTTGGGCCTAAGGGACTGTGTGGTGCTGGGATCTCCCTACAAGCCACAGATCTGTCAGGTCCTGGGGGTGGGGGCAGGCCTCCAACTTATAGAAGGACAGAGTGGGGGGATGGTAGAGAAGAGGACAGTGACAGACACATGGCCTGGTGTGTTGGGGGAGGGCTGTGGGCAGCATGTCTGTATTCCCACATATTCATTTGGGCACAGAAACAAGAATTATGCAGACCCAGCCACATGCATTCCCTGCCTTCAGTGTTCCCCATGACACTGACACACACACACACACACACACACACACACACACACACACACACACACACACACACGAGAATGGACCCAGGTACAGTGAACAGCCCAGCACCAAGTCACAGGCAATTTTATTCAGCCATAGAATCATTATGCTGGGTCCTGCCCTCCCTTGCTACCCTGCTGCCATCTGTCCATGGTCCATGTCTCAGGCTCTGCCTGTGAAGGGCTCTAGGTCCCAAGCAGGGTGAGGTCCCCAGGGTCAGGCTGGGCTAGGGGGCCTGGTGTCCACAGTCCACCAGCCAGGCTCAGCTGCAGCCCCCCACACCCTTGATGAGGTTGGCAGCCTCAGGAATCTGGCGGAAGAGGTTGCGGAGGGTGTCCAGCTCCTGGGTGAGCTGCTCCACCCGGCTGCGAAGGCGCTCATTCTCAGCCATGTACTCCAGCACTTTCTGCTGAGTCTCCAGAATGCGCCTCTTGGCCTTGTCCCGGCTCTTGCGCACGGCGATATTATTGCGCTCCCGCCGCAGCCGGTACTCCAGGCTGTCTTTGTTCACTGCCTTCTTGCCCTTGTGCAAAGGGCCAGCTGGGGAGGGCACCTTAAGGAGGGGGCTGCAGGGGGGTGCAGCAGCTGCCAAAGGGGCCTGGAGGGGAAGAAGACACAGAAGGACAGAGGTGAGGGCTGGCTAGGAAGCAGAGTGCAGGCAGGGCAGGAATCCCAGCAGCCAGGGCATGCTTGAGGTATCAGAGGAATACAGGATTGAGAGCCAGCTCCTGTCTCCCTGCCTCTGAGAAAGAAGTGACCCAGATGCACAGGGTCCTCTGCTCAACACCAAAATTTCCTTTCATGTTCTCACACTCTCTGAGGACATTCTCCCTCAATCTATCTCGAGCCTCCTGTTTTACGACCAGTAGGCATTACCTCCTCTAGAAGCAGGGGTGGAGAAACAAGAGGAGCCAGCGTGGTGGGCAGTGGAGAAGCTAGTGCGGGCCTGAGATCAGGGGCTTCAAGAAATGGTGGGGTCAGAGTAGGAGGGAATTCACAGAGAAGGAAAGGGGGTCATGGCTCGGTAGTGAGCACAGACGACTTTGGGGTGGGTCGGTTTCACAGAGCAACACCAAGCACAGACTCCTTAGTGTAAGCAGGAGTTTAAAGTTCCCCCACCCACACCGACCTCTCTCCAGCCCTGGGTGGCAGGGAGGAGAACTGACCTCTTACCTTGAGCACACGCAGGGGCTGGCCTGGAGCTGCCAGGGTTGGGGGCAGGTGCACGGCCGTCTGCCCACAGTGTGCCACTTGGTACTGCAGGGGATTGTAGCCACCTCGGCTGGAACCTCGGCTGCCCTCTGGCCCCCGAGGCTCCTCCTTCACCGCCACAGCCCTGGGGTCATAGCTCCCTGGGCTGCTGTAGATGCCAGGCCCCAATGCCTTCCTGTCTGGGCCGAAGGTATGGGGGGGGTAGGCAAAGGACCGCGGATCAGGCGGCAGGTAGTGGGGGAAGGTGGGGGTTCCAGGGCCCTTAAGGCCTCGGGCTTCAGGCGCTGGCTTCACAGCAAAGAGGTCGGAGAGGAGCTGCTCCTCCCCAGACTCGATGTAGGCAGAAAGGTCGATGGAGGCCTCATGGTCACACATGTCCCCCAGCTCCCCAGGCCCACCTCGGCCCCCCGAGAACTCAAGTGGCTGCTGGCTGCCCCGGGGCTCACACTCATAGTAGGTCCCGTGAGACATGCCGGCCCGCCCCCTCGGCTCCCCGCCCCTGCTGCCCTGCTCTCGGGCACCCCTTGGGATGCTCAGCCTGCCCTCTCTTGACCTCCCCTTGCCCTAGATCTGCCCTCTCCAGCCTCCTCTGCTACACACTCCTGGGTGGCCTCTCTTCTCCCTCCTCTACTCTGCTTCCTTTTCCTTCCTCTACAGTCAGTGCCTCTCTCCTCTTCCCTTTTTTCCCCTCTCTCTCCCTGGGGTGACTCAGGGAGGGTCAGAGCGCACCCCAGAGGGAGGGATGTAGGCCTTAGAGTAAGGGCACCCCAGGCCTACTTAGCTGTTGGTGCACTCTTTGATCGGGGTCCAAACAGGGTCCATCCTGGAAATACCCAGGAGCTGATGCTTCTGAGGAAGGCTCTTCACTCCCTGTTGAGCCCAGAGAATTTTAAATCCTTACTGAAGGCAACACCTCACTCTGACTATCCTCCTCCGACTTCCAGAAAGTTCTGTGCAGAATAAGGTGCTAAGTCAGGGTGAACAGAGAAAGCCCTCTTTCAGTGCTGACCCCCAGCCTGGTCTGAGCTCCTCCGTTGGCACGCCTTCCTGGCGGTACCCCCTGTGTTGGGCTCCACCTACCCTCAGGGGCAGTCAGTTCCTTTTGTAGCCCCACCTCCCAGAGCACTCTCTTGGGTGCAGGCTACGAAGTGTTTTCTGAGGGATTTAGGAAGCAGCACTAGGTTCTAGGAACAAGCCATACACGGCGGCCTGTGTCGTGGTCCTGAGTATGCTTGTTTGCTAGGTTTTTGCACGGGATCTGTGCAATAGCCCAAACACTAATGTGTTTCCAGCCCTGGCTCCCTTGAGCAACCTGGCACAGTCTCTGGCTGCCTGGCATGGCTGAGGTACCTGTACCCCAGGCCCAGGAATGGGTAGCTACACTCCTCTGGTGGCTCCAGTACCTCTCTCTTCTAGCTGCCCTGTGCTGCAGGAGGCTCAGCCTGGCACTTTGCCCCCACTCTGGGCCTGAGGCTCTGCCTCCTGTTTCCTGTGCCCTGGGCTGCAGGGCTCAGGAGCTCGCTGCAGCTCCGTTTGCTGACTTTCCTTTTTTTGCATGGCTTTCTCTGACCTCCAGTGCGTGTTTTTGGGTCCACTTCCTCTTGTGAGGCTTGAGAAGCGTTCTCTTTTGTCATCGCCTCTTCCTGGGGCTCTGCTTCAGGGTCTCCAGGAGAATCCCATGGCTCCCTCTCTTCTCTTCTTGGTCTTGTGCTGCTCCCCCTTCCCTTTTCTCTTTCCTGCTATGGCCTGGCTTTTACCTGTCTCTTTTCATATACAAAAGGGGCTATAGGTCCAGTGAAAAGAAAAGGACACATAGGAATTTTATCACCAACAAATGATATGGGTGCCCTGTGGGGACCAGAAGTTTTCATGAATCGAACACACCAAGGGCTGAGTCACTGTGAGAAAGCCACAGTAGGGCAAATACAGAGGGAATATGTGTGGCATTGAACACTAGAATAAAGAAATGCAAATATAACTGGTCTACAAGTCAGGCAAGTCACCTCTCTAATTAGCATCCTTCTCTCCTCTCTATGCCCACACCTATTCCAGGTGCATTCTGTGCATGGCTTGAGGTATGGCAAGATATGCTTTTTCTGAAAGCCTTGACCTGGCATGGGGAGATCTGTGTGCATCCAGAGAGAGGTCTTAGGAACCAGGTGGGGAGATTTCTCTCCATTGCAAAGGATCCTGTGCCAAGTAATACCAAAGCTGAGCTATTTCAGTTTGGCAGCAGTGCCTCTCTTGACCACCAGGTGGCAATATTGGTCCAAAATTCCGGACTTGCCCGGCTGCTGTGGTCCAGAATCGGGTGAACAGCAGAGGGCAGCCTCGCACAGCCCTGGCACCCGATAAACCACCACTAGGGGCTGCCCGGTGGTGAGAGGGCCCTGCTGTAACACCAAGGGTCAGGGGTTCGGATCCCCGGGCTGGCCAGCAGATGACTTTTGTAGCCACCACAAGACTTGGTACCGCTAGGCATTCTGAAGCAGAAGAGGGGACATGGTGGGACGGGGATTTGCAGTGCAGTTACAGGGAGAGCGGGCAGGCTGGAGGATTGGGGCCAGGGCCTTGTCTCTTCTCTATGAGAAATTCTGTCCCTCCCGTACTTTGAAATAATGATGATGGTTAGGCTGTGTGTTTTCTGATAAATTATGCTTTTTCAGTCATGGAAACATACACTTTTCCATGCTGACCTTTCCCCTATGAGTTAAGTAGAAAGGTAGGCAAGACAGACAAGGCTGACACATAGAGCTGCCCAAAGTCATCTGAGGACGCCTGGCTGATCTTGGGGGAAAGAGCTGTGGGCTTGTTCTTGAAATAGCCCAGGGCTGAAGGGGTGGGCAAGGGGTTGCTGTGTGACTCAGAGGACCTCCTTGTCCTCAGTCGGCCACCACGGGAAGGGAGAAGTCTGCGTCAGTAGCAGCAGTGAACTGGGTGCTGGAGGAAGTGGGGAGGTGTGCAAATAGAGCCGACAGGAAATGAGAAGTCAGCAGCTTCGGCCATGGCAAGATAAATGGGTCGGCCCCTTGCTTCCCCAGCTGGTGCTGACGTTGCCAGAGTGCCGACTCCAGTGTTTCCCAGTAACCCAGGGTTTGGCCGGGGTGGGCAGCACTCCGGACAGGAGGGCAGGGGAGGGGTGGCTGGAAGATCACTGCCAGTCAGGTCTGGAGGCGGGGGTGGGGGTTGCTCAGAAGGGAAAGAAGCCCTCCCTGGTCACAGCAGGATCATTGTCCCTTTGCCGCTGCCGGTGCTATCTGTTTGGATAACTGGAACAATGCGTGTGTATTATCTTAGTGACTGTAACAAGCCTCCTTCCAGCCTCATCTCCTTGGTGAATCAAGACTTTCCCAACAGCAGGGAGGCAGCAGAGCATGGCGGTGAAGTGTCAGAGAGAACTGGCCTCTGTCACTTAACGGCTTGATGACCTTGGGAAAATTACTTAATCTGACTTGTAAAATGTCAGTAGTTACGCCTCCTTCATAGAATTGTTTAATTACACTTTGTCTTTGTTTTTTTGTTTTTGATGGTTGGCCAGTAGGAATTAAACTTTGAATAAGATAATGTATATAAAGCACCTGGTCTCAGTCAATGTTAAACCTCCTTCCTCCCTTCCTCTGACCTTCCGTTGTGATTTTATCAGTGTCTACTAAGCAGAAACACTACCTGCTGCCTGGTATGATGCCTCAATTCGACAAGCACTGCCAGCATGTAGGTACCAGGCACTGCACTAGCTATGGGGATGTGTTGATTTTAGGCCCTGGCATTGGAAGCTCATAGCCAGTCAGGCAGGCCCACAGGCAGGTGGTTCCAATGTGACATGAGTGCTTAGTGAAGTTGTGAGGTGCACATGTGTGTACCGGGCCCATTCTTGGCTTCTTTTCCTTGGTAAACTGTTTGCTCTCTGAGGGTAGGACTGGATACATTTTTTTGGACCTCTTTAACTATGACGGCCATATTTCCTGAGTTAAAATTAAGGACAGCTGGATTAACATGTCTGAGTATTCTTATGGGGGCGATGGAACAAAATATTTGAAGTCGGTGCTGGTTTGGAAAATTCAAGAATAAATATGCAATTCCCACAGCATATAGCAAAGTCCTTGGACACAATGATTACGAAAAGATTTGTTGCATGACTATATTAATAAATGAATGCATAAATAGCTATGATTTCAATGATTTCCAAAAGGTTCCCAAATTCTTTAAGGTCAGAGCATGTGAACCTCCAAGTATTAAAGTGACCGACAGGGTTAATACAGGGAAAAGGTCCGGGTTAGCATGTTGCCCAGGAGGAGCCCCACATTTGCTCATTTGACCAGGTTGAAAAGATGAGCAGATGTCACCTTACAGAGAGAGAGGGGAGTCCCCAGGGACCAGTGTCTCCATGGAGTGAGAGGGGGTTGGGGAAGGCTGGACTTGCCAGAATGGGGCAACATGGAGGAGACCTGGAACAGCCCAGGGAAAGGAAAAGTGCAAGTGCTGGGGAAGAGGGAGCCCAAGAGAGTGGTTGAAGCTTGAAGAACAGCCCCTTGCGCAACACTGGCCTCTGCCCTTTTGGGCAACCTAAAGTTGGAAGATTGGGGAGCCATTTCAGATTAGGTCCAACTCTCTCTCCCTTTTTTTTCTCTTGCTAAAAATACTAAACAGGTGTAGTGACTTGCCCAAAGATACACAGCTGTTTAGTGGCTGGCCTGGGACTAGGAGCCAAGTGTTTGGCCTCCCAGCTCATTGCCCCTGTGAATGGCGAATTTCCAGCCTGTCTGGAAGAACAACAGCCACGAAGCAGGAGTTGGGGCCAGGCCAAGATTGGGAGTGGAGGTGTCTTGCCTGCCTGTGTGCTCACTGTGTCCTGGATGGTGAAGGATGACATCTTAACCCCGACCCCCCCCCCCCATGACAGTGCTGGCTCTGCAAACGATGCCGTCCCAGGACAGGCAGCAGGAAGGGCTGCCCATAAAGGGAGGGATATGAAACAAGGACTGGGTCTAATCTCCTCAACTTCCTCCAGCAATTGACACAAAACACTAGGAGGGACCTACCTTCACTGCTTCCTCCTTTCCCCTAGTCCTAGTCCAGCAGTCCTGCTAGAAGTCTCCCTCGGATGGCTGTGTATGCTGAGTGAGCCAGACTCACCTCCTGGGCCCTCCCATCAAGCCCCTGGACTTCTAAGGTCTCTCATGGACTCGGCCCATCACCCTCTTTCCCACTCAGCTCAAGCTGTCCTGGAGCAAGAAGCCTTTGCTGGCCAGGCTTTGGGGAGCCTGTCCCTGCTTTTGCCTCTCTCACCTATGTGCCCACCTTGGGTGGCGATGAATTCTCCTTCCCAGCTCCTTTGCAGGTTCTGTAGCGCACAGAACAGGAACTTACTTAATGATGCTTTACAACTCCACAGAAAGGAGAGTGTTTTTTTGTCTAAAACGAGAGAGTTGTTTGAATGTAATGGCACTGAGCCTGTGGGATAGCTGGAAGTTAAGGAGAGTGAGGGCTTTTAGAAATGCCATCCTGGGGGCCGGCCCGGTGGCGCACTGGATAGTGCGCCGCTTGGGAAGCGTGGTGGCGCTCCCGCCCGAGGGTTCGGATCCCACATGAGGACCGGTTCCCGCTCACTGGCTGAGCGAGGCGCAGGAGCAACACCGAGGGTTGCGATCCCGTTGCCGGACACGGAAAAAGACAAAAAAAAAAAAAAAAAGAAATGCCATCCTGGAAGGAAACCGGCAACCAAAGACCAAGACAGGAAATGCCTGGTGACTGTCTCAGGTCATTGAATTATCAACACCGCCAACTTCATTTCCATTTAAAATTTTATTACATCAAAAGAAAAAACAAAAAAAACCAAAAAACCTCCACAAACCAAACAAAACTGTAAAACCTAAACTAACTCAAAGACAGATTATAAAGGTTCTAACTCCACCCCCCAAAACAACCTTACGTTAAAAAATCCAAAAGAAATAGAAATACCAGCTTCAAAAATATTTATCCAAAAAAGTAAGGCATTCACTTTACAAAAAAATAATAATTGGAGGAGAGGGGGTTGGAGGAATGAAATTGCCGGACACGGAAAAAAAAAAAAAAAAAAAAAAAAAAAGAAATGCCATCCTGGAAGGAAACCGGCAACCAAAGACCAAGACAGGAAATGCCTGGTGACTGTCTCAGGTCATTGAATTATCAACACCGCCAACTTCATTTCCATTTAAAATTTTATTACATCAAAAGAAAAAACAAAAAAAACCAAAAAACCTCCACAAACCAAACAAAACTGTAAAACCTAAACTAACTCAAAGACAGATTATAAAGGTTCTAACTCCACCCCCCAAAACAACCTTACGTTAAAAAATCCAAAAGAAATAGAAATACCAGCTTCAAAAATATTTATCCAAAAAAGTAAGGCATTCACTTTACAAAAAAATAATAATTGGAGGAGAGGGGGTTGGAGGAATGAAAAGAAAGAGAACAAGGAGATGGTCCCCTGACCCTCCAGGGGCCAACCCAGTCTGCCTGGTGTCTCCTGGAAGGGGCCATAACTCAGACCAAACCCAGCATCTCACCAACTGTGGGTCAGGCGAGCTGGGTGAGAAGCTGGGGGCCAGGAGGGGCTCCTTGGGAATTTCAGTTAAGCAGATGGAATGCGGGGAGCGGGGAGACAATCCTGCTTTGGAATAAAAGAATCCTATATCCTTAGCACAATAGGTGTGGCTGGGGAGGCTGCAAGGCCCAGGGCAAACACCACCTCCTGCCTGTGGAACACAGTGAGAGCTCATGAGGATCTGTAAAGCTGTGCCTTTCTGCCACTGCCCTCATCCTGCCCCAAGACAGGATGGCGGTGAGACCAGGAAGGAGAGAGGGAGGAGCCGGCCTTCAGAAAACTCTCTCTCCCTTCTGAACAGTCCCGAGGTTGTGCGATGGGCACCTCTGGGGAGGTGGGAAAGTGCCCTTCCTCCCAGGGAAGGCATTTAATGTCGGGTCTGTTCTGAGGGTTACAAATAAGGGAGTATTTTTAGGCCTAGCTCTTGGATAGGAGGTGACTTAACTTAAGGCTGATTTGGCTCCAATGTCAGGCCTGAAGGGCTTGGGGATCCTTCACACCCATTCCTGAGCCAAGGTCCTGATTGGAGGAGGACACGATGGGGTGGCTCCGTGTGGATGTGTTGGGGGCATCACTGCAGGGACAGTGGAGTGACTGCTCCTTCCCCTGGGGGTGGGGAGGGAGGAGTTGCTGAGCTGCTTTGTGTTAGGAGATGTGTCCACTACACTGAAAATAAGAAGCCTTCTGGCTTCAGGAAGTGTTGGCACCATGTCAGGAGCAGGATGCAGGGCAGGGCTGGGTCTCTGCAATCAGCCTTTCCCAGTACGCCCCCCAGGCCTGGCATGGGGTGGGGGAGCGGGCAGTTGTCCTTCTCGGTGGTCAGTGGGCAGGTGGTGTTTTGAAAGGAACCTTACTCTGGACAGGGAGCTCAGGTTGGGGTGGGTGGGGAAGAGGGCAGAGGGATGCATCCCTTCTGATTTTTGGGTCCCTGGTGAATGGAGAGGTTTTGGGTCTCTCCAGCTGACATTTAATGGTGACAGATTAGCCTGAGTCTGTCCCTTCCCAACCAACTCACTGTGGCTGCCACTTCTCTCTGAACTGAGGCCTCCCTCAGGCTCAGGAATGGGGAGGGAAGGCAGCAGTCTATTCAGTTTCCTCAAGAGGCAGCTGAGGGTGTGGCCTGGGATGGAGGGCCATTGACACAAAACACTAGGAGGGACCTACCTTCACTGCTTCCTCCTTTCCCCTAGTCCTAGTCCAGCAGTCCTGCTAGAAGTCTCCCTCGGATGGCTGTGTATGCTGAGTGAGCCAGACTCACCTCCTGGGCCCTCCCATCAAGCCCCTGGACTTCTAAGGTCTCTCATGGACTCGGCCCATCACCCTCTTTCCCACTCAGCTCAAGCTGTCCTGGAGCAAGAAGCCTTTGCTGGCCAGGCTTTGGGGAGCCTGTCCCTGCTTTTGCCTCTCTCACCGGGGGGGGGGGGGGGGGGACGACAGGCCCTGGGGTGAGAGGCTGGTTCTCTGGGTACACATGTCAGTGCCTTTGCTCACTACCTGCACCCAGGTCCTGCCCCTGTCTGACAGAAGCAGAGAGGGGCTTGAGTGTGCCGGAGGGACCAGGCAGGGAAGTAGGGCAGGAAGGGGAATGAAGGAGGGCATAGCCAGCTGAGGGGAAGGTGGCCCTCAAGGCTGGGGCTGCTCCACCAAGTCCTTGTCCTTGGCAGGAGTGGGTTGGTAGATGGGCTGGCGCTGCTCCTCTGTGTCCTCATTTGTCTCCTCCATCCCCGAGTCCCCCTCCCCCTCGGGGTACACGACCACACACATCTTCTGGCTCACCAGGGTCAGCAACTCTGAGAATAGAGATCACAAAGAAATCAGTCAGTGCTGGGCATCCCACAGACCTCGCCAACCAGGCCATGGCCTTTCCAGCTGTCCTGTTCCTGGTTTTGCTTCAGCACAGCAGCCCGTGCCTTCAGGAGACGGCCACCCCGTCTGCCTCCTGGCTTCTCTGTTGGCAGCCCCTTGCTCCTCAAGGCCTCAGCCTTCCACGTACCTATGCCCCCTGACCCCAATTGTAGCAGCTATGCTGGTCTCTACCCAGCAGGGGGCAGCTCCTGTAGGATGCTGATGGGTTTCCTATTCCTGCAGGTCTGGGGTCTGTGTTGAGACGTCAGCTGCTCCCCTCTCCACAGAGGTCTCTGGGAGGGCATCTGCCTTTCCTGCCCCCCACTCCTTCTCCAGAGCTCTGTGGACTCAGGTTAGGTGAGCCTCGGCCTCCTGATCCTGGTGGGGCCCCCTCCAGATAACTGACCATCCCAGACCCAGAGGCCCTCCAGCCACCCCGAGCCTTCTACAACTCACCAATGAAGTCATTGAAACACTTGGGCTTGTGTTGCCAGTAAACCCCCAGGAAATAGACGGGCACTCCTGTCAGCATGATGGCCAGGCCAGTGCCGCATACCACAGGCTCTGACCACAGGCTGAAGACCAGCAGGAAGGCCCAGAACAGCAAGTAGATGATGGGGAACAGCAAGCTGATCTGTGGAACAGAGGCACTGTGAGCTTCCTCTCGTGGCTGGCTGAGGCTGGCTGGCTAGCTAGCTCACATGCATGTGTGTGTTCATTCATTCATTCAGTCAGCTGGCCAGTACTGGGATCTGAACCCTTGACTCTGGTGTTATCAACACTGTGCTCTAACCAACTGAGCCAACCAGCCAGCCTTTCTCTTCAATGCACAGGGAACATCGTTGAGGGCACAGGCTGGGCTTCACTCAGCTCTGTGGCTCCCACCCCTAATCCCCGATAGGGCAGGTGCTATGTCAGCGGATGTTGGTGAACTTGGGCAGTGGAACAGGAAGAGGACAGGGGAACCAGGGAGGGAAGGACCCTCATTGCCCACATCCTCTCTCCCAAGTAGGGTCAGACAAGGCGTTATCATCCATGCCCTGTACCCGTGGCAGTCAGAGGAGCCTGTGGGGATGGAGCAGCTTGCTAGCACATTGTATGTACTTGCTGAGGTCCCAAGGTAGAGGACAGGTGGAGCCATGAACGAGGGGCAGGAAGGAAGTGCCCTGGGTCAGGCAGGCTCCCTGCTCCTCACCCACTTCTAGGCAAGGCAAATGTCCACCCCTTTCACCAGGATCCCAAGTTGTTTCTCTCAAGCAATTTGAGAAAATAAACCTGCCAAGATCCAAGAAATCAGAAAACTTAGCATAGTGTAAGGTAGACTGGGGCCTAGACTTTAGTTCAGAAAGAAGCACCAAGTCCACAGGCTTTCCCCTCCTTGTTGACTGAACGTGAAGAGTTCCCAGGAGAGGCCCTCTCGGGGCTCCAGAGGCAGTCCTGACTCACTGCCTTCCTCCTCCCTGCTCCCATGGCAGAGGGGATGCAAGTGGTGGGAAGATGGGGCCATTCTACCTCCTCTTCCCTCTAGCAGGTTTTCTAAGAGTGTGAGAAAAGTGGCAGTAAAAATACCAGTGGGGAACTGAGAAATTTGGAGAGTCCTCGATCACTCAGCTGGAATCTTCCAGAAGCATTTAGTCTGTTTCTAGAATAGGATTGTTCAAATAGCTCCAGGCTATGCTCTATTCTAATTTGTAGAAAGAACGTGTAACACTCTAGTATATCTTGTTTTGAGCAATCCCAACTGTTCCTGAGTTCACTGAGCACCCTGCGTACTATATGTAGGGCCACAGGAGCTTAAAATGGAGGATCATGGCCGAGGTGGACTGGAAAGCATCAGGAAAGAGGAGCTACTTGGGGTGCATCTGGAAAATGGTTAGTATTTAGACAGGCAGATGGGAGAAGGAAACTCAGTCTGGAATGGAGACAAAGCACAGAGTGAGCCCAGATATCTGCAGGCATAAGTAAGAAGTGTTGGAGAGATAAGAGAACCTTGAAAATTCAGCCAGAGTTTAAGACTTAGAGCAGTAGGAAACAAAGGAATGACATGATGAAAATAATATTTAATCTAACTTATTTCCCGGCTGCAATTGCTCTGGTCTTGTCCCCAGTGGAGAATGGAAATGGCTGTCCCATTCACACATGTCCCTTGCTTCCCAGAGTGTCAGCTACCACCATAGAGATGAGGATCATAGGTAATTTAAAAATCTGAGCTGCAGCCAGAACCAAGAGAAGGGGGGAGGGACCCCAAAGGAGGGTTCTCTTACCTTGATGGGGCGGGGGATGTCAGGCTTCTTCCAGCGAAGGACCATCTGCCCAGCAATTGTGACCCCGTAGAAGAGGTAGTTGATGAAGCCCACGTAGTTGATGAGTGTGTACATGTCACTGGTGACCAGCATCAGCAGGGTCGAGATGCACTGGGGATGTGGAGGAGCACGTCAGTGATCAGAAAGCAATTCAGAGACTAGAGGAGATGCTGCGAGGTCAGGGCTCTTCCCCAGCCTCCAGGCAGACTATGCCATTTTTTATGCCATCTTGAGATGCCTCAGGATGGAGACTTGACAAACTCCTCTAGTAACCTAAGCTGTTACCAACACCTTCACTGCTAGGAAGTCCATTCTTATTACATGGTGATAAAGTATTTAATCACTGGTATGGGCATAGGCACTAACCAATCAGAATGAACACTGGCCACAAGCAACTGGACTGCCCACACTGATGTCACCTGGCTGTACGTCAGCCCTGCTCTCATTTATATTTTTCTTTCGATTATAGCTTGGGCTCATTTCTTTTTTTATTCCTTAGAGAAGATTGTTAACTGCAGATTAAGGCTTTATTCTTGTCCTCATCCTTTTCTCCTGACTGAGTCATCTAATTTATTTTTCTTCCTTTTCTTTCTTTTTAATTTCATAAACAGTTATGCAGTGCTTACTATGTGTCATGCCTATTTTTAGCATTCTGCAAATATTAACTCATTTAACCCTCATAATACCCCTGTGAGGTTTTCTTGATAGAGTCCACTTTCCACCTTCAAAATCATCTCTGTGGCTCTCTTGGAAGTATGCTCTTCTCTGATAATTTGTGAAGGCCAATAAAAGTTCAGTTCTCCTGTGAGTCTGATGGTGTGAATAATTGAGAAGATTTTAGTGGGTAAAGATGCCTGCTTCTTGCTGTACTTGCCTGGCTGTCATAGTACTGCACCAATGGCTCAAACTGAAAAAAATCGTGGGGCCCACTGGGCGTACTGTCTTCTCCAGCCACCTTTCACAGCTAACCAATCAAGGTGACCTTCACCCTGTATCTGAACCTTCAAAAATTCCTTTTTTTTTAGCGGCAGCTGGTTGGTATAGGGATCCGAACCCATGACCTTGGTGTTATAACACTGCGTTCCACTAACTGAGCTAACTGGCAGCCCTCGACATTCTGAAATTTCATGTTGTACAGTGCCCTTGACTCCCAAGAGTCCTTTTCCCTTATTTCTAACTGCTTCTTTTGTGGACCAAAGTTATTTTTAATGTTTTACTCAGGATCCAGAAGGAAAATAAAAGTAACTCAAAAGACTCAATGGGGACAAGACTTTGCTCCTTCCTTTAGCTCTCTCTAAATGATTCTACTCTGGAAACGTTTTACCTCCATTTCTTCCCCATCCCAAGTTTCCTTTTCCCCATCTTCAGTTTATTAGTCTTCATCTATTTATGATTTTTTTATTTGGTGTACTCTTTACACCGAATTTGTTTCAATGATGTTTCCTGAGAGACTGACAGGGTGCCCTGACACAGGAAGCTGGATGGGGAGAATCGGGTGTGTGCAGGGACCAGCCAGAAGCAGAGGCCCAGCGCTGCAACTCTGCAGTGACAGGTGTGAGGAGAGTAAGGGGAGGAGAAGCTTCTTTGTGAGGATGGAGAATCCTGAGGCAGTCACTTCTGTCTGACTCCAAAGGATGGGAGAATATAAGTGAGCCAGCCAGAGAGCCTTAAGGTGTTTCAGGACTCTGGGTCTTTACTTGCTAGATCTCTTGATATTAATAAAGCCAATGAATATCATTTGCCAGATTATTTAAGACCCAGTGAAACCTAGGAGCAGACCAGCAGGGTGACAGGGGCATGTGTGCAAAGTGTGAACTGCTAGCTCAGGGTGGGTACACATAGAGGGAGCACATGTGTAGGGCTGGAGTAGGAGGGGCCCTTACTGTGAAGAGCAGGGCTGGGATTGGGGTGCAGCGCTTCACATGGATCATGGCCAGCACGCTGGGAAGGTGGCCCTCTCTGGCTCCAGCAAAGAACAGCCTGGCAGGGAGAAAAGCTGGTCAGCCTGGGATGGACTACAGACCACCAGGCCTGGGTTCCCGCATCCATGCCCACCTCCTGCCCCCACAGGAGCATCCCCCCTCCAACCAGGTACCCGCCTGCAAGTGCATACCTTCCAGCCCGCTAATCCCAGGACCCGTGTTCAAAAATGTGGGTGCAGACAAACCAGAAGCAGGCAAGCCAGTGGATAAATGGATGGATGCAGGGTGTGTGGAGACTCTGAATGTGGTCTGTGTGGCTCAGGGTTACTCTGTGGGTCACTTGCAATGACTGGAGGCTACAGGAACAGCCTCTTGCTTTCGCCTGAGGTCTTCATCCCTTTAAAAGTGTGCCTCTCCCTCCTGATAAAATGGGACTGAACTGTACATGGAAAGCTTTAAAAATATCCTTATCCTAGTCAGAGGGCAGTTGCCTCTTCAGGGGTGAGGCATGGGTGGGGGGACTAGAAAGGGGGATGTGGGAACTCAGGGGACAGGGGAAATGTTCTATATCTTGTTTTGGGTGGTGGTTACATGGCTGTCTGCAATTGCCAAAACTCATCAAACTGAACACTCATGATCCATGTACTTTATTGTATGTAAATTGTACTTAAAATTTATATCCCTATAGGCTACATATTCTATTCCCAAGAAGCCACCCTAAAGAAATGAATAAAGAGTTGGTGAGGGCTGGCCAGTGAGCTCAGTTGGTTAGAGCATGGTGTTGAACAGAAGTCGAGAGTTCGGATCTTGGCCAGCCACCAAAAAATAAAAAGTTGGTTAAAGGTATACATACAAAGACAGCCCGGTGATAAGAAAAAATTGGAAATAATCCTAAATGCCTACAAGTAGGAGATTGATAAATTATGGCATATCTGTAAGATGAAACAGCATATAGTCATATTTTTTTTGGAAAAAAAGGATTACATGAGAACATGTTCACAATATAATGTTGAATGGAAAAAGCAGAATAGAAAATTATATACTTCTAATTAATTTTAAAATCATGTATGGGCATGTAAAAAAAAAAATACATGAAAATACCTGCTCATCTCTGGGTAGTGCGATTATGGGGAATTTAAATTTTCTTCCTTATACTTTACAGAAAAAATTTTAACATCCTAAAATAGGATATTTATAATCAGAATAAAAATTTTTTGACTAAATAAAAAATTAAGCTTTTTATTTTGAAATAATTGTAGATTCACATGCAGTTGTAAGAAATAATATAGAGAGATCCTATGTATCCTTTAGCCAGTTTCCCCCATTGTTAACATATTGCAAAACTATAGTACAATATCATGACTATGATATTGATGTTTAAAATTTTTTTTTTTTTTTTTTTTTTGTGGCTGGCTGGTACAGGGATTGAAACCTGGACCTTGCTGTGATCAGCACCATGTTCTAATCAACTGAGCTATCCGGCCAGCTCCAAAAGTTGTTTTTAAAAAGAGAAGTTGTAATGTAAAAAGCAGCTCTTCTTCCCTTTCCCTCTCCCAAGAGAAAAGAGAATACTACAAGCCGTTAGTAGTCATTTACATGTCAGTATGAATTAGATCACTTTTTCTTTTCTCTAGGGAAAGGGGCACCTAAGGGATGAGAAGAATAGGATGGTGTGATGGGGACACAAAGGCACAGATTCAGCACACTGGGAGTTCTGAAGAGAACTGTCACTTACTTTGTAATTGGTGTATGGGGGAGAGTGGAGGTAACGGCAGTGTGGGAGTTGACTATGGCCTCAGGTGTCCATAAGCAGTTGCCATCAGTGAACGACCTAGGCCAGTGTCACTATTTCATGCAGCCACACACATCCCTGCCCCTCCGGCCATGCTTCTGCCCCTCCACAGTGCAGCCTCATGCACCAGACTCAGCCCCAGGTGCTCTGTGGGCCTCATCGTGCACACAGCCAGGGTCCTGCATTCACATGCAGGTCCTTCTACATGCAGCCAGGACCAGGTGTAATTCTCCAGGCCCAAGAGCATTTGCAAGTGTCAAGTTCACAAGAGAGAGCCCTTGCCTGGCTAGGTGACAACGGAGGAGACGATGACATTAAGCATAACACACACCCACACACACTCCGACGCCTCAGGAAGGATTATCCTTTCCATACCCCAGTACACAAAGAGTGAAAGAGAGAAAAGGGAAGAAGGAGGAAGGAAAGAAGGAACCAGAAAGATGGGCAGAGAAGGCCTGGGTGGGTGAGGTCATGCCTCTGAATCAGAGGCCGCGCACACACACACCATGCGCCGCCATCTCCTGCATGCACACACAACTATACCACATGCACGCAGACCGCTGCTTGGCCTGCCCGAGGGACAAACCCCACTCTAAAGCAACTGTAGCCAGTCACTCTCCTCCAATTGATCACAGGGAGCCTCATGGGTCACTGCTCTTCCACCGCTTGCCCTCTGTGGGGGCCTCCATGTGGTCACTGCTCCTGTGTAACATGCACATGAGGTTGCTGCAGGTGAGTGACATGGGGTCCTGGTGTGCTGGGGACACCCACACTACCTCTTTCCTGTCCTGGGTCCTGAAAACATGGCATTCCCTTGCCATTCCCGAGAACTCCTCCCTGATGTGATGGGGCTTTGGAAGGAGCTGAACTCAGGGATGCATCTTTTGAGTAGTACTGTGCCCTGGGGGAAGGAGCAGCTTTCTAAGAAGACTGGGAGAACCCCTTAAACTACACACATGGAAATTACCCAACATCTGCTAGCAGTCATTCTGGAGACAGCAAGAAGTGACACGAAGGAGGGTTCAGATCCCTGGATGTGTAGAGGTGGGAGCTGGGGACTCCTGGGCCCATTTGTGCTTCTGGCTTCTCAGAGAGTTTTGGGGTGGGGGTTGTGGCTGAAAGTCTCTTCCTTTGAACAAATGCTTTCTTTCTGCTCTTCCTCACCTCTCACTTCACATTCTCCACCTGACTCTCATGGGTGGCTACGCAAAGGGCTCCCATAGCTGCCTGTCTGTTGAGCAGGGAGGAGTGATTCCATCCCACCTGCAGTCTGGTTCCAGAATGCTCAAGGGAGATGGGCCCAGAGGCCCCGAGCATAAGTATCCCTCCAGTCCTTGCAGAGTGAGGTTCCTTTCTAGCCAGCATCAGACTGCTTCCATGCATTTGGAAATGGGGGCTCTAGGATACAACCAAGACACTGTCCTGTTGCTAACCATAGCCCCCTGACCTGGGACTACGTCAGGTTGGCTGGAGGGTCCCTCGGTTCTCTGCTCCTTTTGAAATGAGGTGGGCCACTACATGTGAAGTACCTAAGACCTGTATGACTCACACATCATAGATAACCACATGAGCAGCACACACCTCTCAGCATCCACACAGATACGCACACCCTCACGTGAGCAAGGCCACCAGGTCCCCACACAGACCCCCTGCTGACAGAGACAAGCCCACCCGGTATAAACAAAGCAGTGTGCACAGCAAAGTGGACCCCTGGCCTGGGAAGGGCCCAGGCAGCACTCACCGGGAGGAGGTGAAGAGAGACCCATTGACTCCTCCAAATGTGGACAGAGCAACGGAAATGGGTATGATCCAGGCCATGATCCCGAGGAGCTTCTCTCCAAAAGTCTGGGAGAGAAAAGAAGGGGGTAAGCAGAAAAGGAGTGGTACAACTCCTCCACCCCTCAGCCTGCACTCTACTGCTGGAAAAGCTTCTCTCCCTCTCCACTCTGGCTGATTCCCTTTGCCTAAGCTCCTTGAGAGTCCCTGTGCAAATCACCACTCCCCACAGTGAGAATGGCACACATGGAGTCCATACACATTTGGGGCTAATTAACTGAACAAGACAGCGCATGGTAGTAATAACAGCAATAGTAATGAACTAACGTTTATTACCCTTGTTTTATGGATGAGGAAACTGAGGCACATTGTGATTGAGAAGTTTGTCTAAGATCACACACCCAGGAAGTGGAGGGGCCAGGACTGGAAGCCAGGTGGTGTGAGTCAGGTACATTATATGATTTCTCTAGCACAGGCTTGTGAGCCAGGCAGATCTGGGTCCAAGTCATAGCCTTCCATCTAGGAGCTGCGAAACCTTGAGCAAGTTTTCTATTTCTTGAGCCTAAGTTTCCCATCTGTAAAATAGGAATGAATCCTAATTCCTACGGTGAAAATTTTTAAATTCCATACAGATTAATTGGGGGAAAAATGATCAGAAGTTCCTACTTGGGCTGAGAAAGAAAAGTGTGAAGCTCTAGACTAGTCTTTGTGAACTGAAGGACTATATCATGTAGGGGACCATCCTTTTCTGTGTTCTCTGAGCCAGGTTTACAGCACATTTCTGGGGAGGGGTTGTTTAGAATAGATGTCCTGCGGGGCAAAGCTGTAGGTCATAGGAACAAGCTGCCACGGGACTCTGGAGGGACTCTTTCTTTACAGTCTTCAGAGATAAGACAAGTGACAGCAGTCTGGCAGGGTGGGTCATGACACAGGCTGCAGCCAGGCAAGGCAGTAACACGGCTCCCAGGTCTTTCTCGGATATCAAGGATCCCAACCCTTGGGCTGAGAAAGATAATCTCTTTCTTCAAAAAGCACAAACCGCTCCTACTTCTGCCTCATTTACAAGCACCCACTTCTTCCTGATGAAGAGGAGGAAATGGAGGCAGAGAGGAATGGCAGGTCTTGTGCAATATCATGCCACGACTCTCACATTTAGGGTTTAAATTCCCCTAGATCAGGAGTCAGCAAACTTTGAGTAAAGGGTCAGACAGTAAATATTTTGGCTTCATGGGCCATACAGTCTTTATGACAACTACTTAGTTCTGTCATTGTAGCTGTTTTAGGGACAACCCAGTCATCAGTGTGCTCCTGGGCACTTGGAGATGTCCCAGCGAGGATATACGTGGTTTCTGCCCTGAAGGCTTGGACTGGTTCCCATTCCATGAGGCCATGGATCAGGGAAAGGCGAGTGGGGCTAAGCAGGCAAGTCTATGTCAGCATTCCTGGTGTGAGAGACTGGGAGGCCAATTTCTTACCACAGCGACGGCGTTTGATGCCAGCAGCTCCTGGGGGGACATTGCAGTGACATAGGCGACATTGGCAAAGACATATACAAATGTGACCAGTGGGATGGAGATGAAGATGGCTCTGGGAAGGTTCCTGTAGAGGGAGAGGAGGTGAGGGGAGGCCACGTCCAGGATGGCCACCTGCCTCATTTTGGGGTCCAGGGAGTGCCTTCTGTCTTTCTGCATGAGGCTAACCTGTCAGCCTTCTGTGATGCTTCTCCTCCCTGGGGGGTGAGTTTTGTCTCAATTTAAAGGAAATGAAAACCTTAGGCTGGAAATATGTTCCATACCTGTTGATCTCTTCTTGACTTGAATCTCCGCAATGCACCCATTCTCCTGCCTCAAGACACAAAGATCGACTTGTCCTGAAACAGGTGCCCACAAGCCTCTCAGGGCACATTTCACTCTCTAAGTCAGCGGTGTTACCTTAGCAGTTTTCAGCTTTTAACCTGCTCTGGGACAGTCACGGGATCCTTTTCTTCTCTGGTCAGGGTGGATGACAAATGGCTTAAGTTCCTGGGAAATGAACTATTACTTAAGGATAGACCAGATCAAGGTCAGAATGGAGCAGAGGGGAGAAGTGGGCAGGGGACATCTGCTCCCTCTTTCCAGTAGCAGGTGTTGTGGCCTTTCAAGAGAGAGGAGAAGAGCTGGGCTGTTTCAACTCACTTGTAGGGATCAACAAGTTCCTCAGTCACGTAATTAAGAAAGTTCCAGCCTCCATAGGCAAAGGATCCCTGAAGGAAAGCCAGTGCAATGAGGCCGATGTCAGGTTCCTGGAAATTCTCAAATGCATTCTTTGGCTCCAGCCAGAAGTATTCTCCTGTGGACACAGCAGGCAGGAGGCTGTTCAGAGAGATAAATCAGGGGTCCAGCAGCCCCTGGCCTGCCCCATCCAGTCTCTTGCCCCTCCCTGTGGTGATGATGCCAGCTCTTTGTCTCGCTTCCTGTCAAGCCTACATATTGGAGAAGTGGGGCTAAAAGGAGCAGGGAAGTACAGGTCCGGGCCCTCCTGGAACCTGGTAACCATGAGTCTAAATGGGAGTCTAGGTTCAAAGCCCAGTTCTGAATGTTCCTTTTTTATTTTTTATTTTTACTTTTATTTTTTTTTCCTTTTTGTCTTTTTTACTGACCGGTAACAGGATCGCAACCCTCGGTGTCGCGCCCGTACCGGGGACCGGCAACGGGATCGCAACCCTCGGTGTTGCGCCCGCACCACGCTCAGCCAGTGAGCGGAAACCGGTCTCCACATGGGATCCGAACCCTCAGCGGGAGCGCCGCCGCGCTCCCAAGCGGCGCACTCTCCAGTGCGCCACCGGGCTGGCCCTGAATGTTCCTTTTTTAAAAGGCAAAGTCACTTGGAAGGAAAGGCTGGGGCAAATTGGGAGGCTGGCTTGCTGGACTTTGGAAACACAGTGTTGGGGGCATGGACAGTCTCCTGACCACCTTCCCTGAGAGCTATATTTGTACGTTTTCATGAAGAAAGTATCAAGAACAACACTCGAACATAAGCTCCCATAATGCTATCTTAGTTTCAGCTTGTTTTGCTTGCTTTGTCAATATCCTCCTGTCTCTTTCTAAGGTATGTGTTTGAGCTCCCTTTTCAGGGTATAGATTCCCTGAGGACAGGGGTCCTTTAGCAAAGAGCTTTTAAATTGCCTTCCCAGCCCTTAGCACCATGTCCTGCACAGAGTGGGCCCTCAAAACAGGTTGCTGACTGACTGACTGAGGTTGTAACTAGATACTGACCAATGTTACTTATGCATCTGCAGTCCAGAACTTGGACAGGAAATAAGAAGATTAGAGTGACCAGGAGAAGGAATCGAGGCCAGATTTAGAAGGCACTCACTATCTTTGAAAAGATAGCATAGTGATTTCCTTAAGTCTAAATTCCTGAAAACAATATAACCTGCTAAAGAATGTAATCCAACTGATTAGAATAATCAGACACATTATATAGCAGAAACTTAATTATGTTTCCTGGAGTAAAAATCTGGGCTCTCCACACTGACCTCAAGGCTTGTGGGTGGATGGGAGCTCTCCGTTTGTCATCTGACCTTCTCTGTGAGGCAGTGATGCTGGGCAGAGCCTAGTGGTGTCACGAGTCCCATGGAAACCAAATACAGACTCGGGTTGGGAGCTCTCCGTTTGTCATCTGACCTTCTCTGTGAGGCAGTGATGCTGGGCAGAGCCTAGGGGTGTCACGAGTCCCATGGAAACCAAATACAGACTCGGGTTTGGAAAGGACCAAATCCAGTGGGGAATGTTGGCAGGGGCCCCAGGAATGTAGAGCTCTCTCTTGCAGAGATTATGAGTAATTTTGAAACAAAATTTTCCTCTGTCCTCCATTTTAAGATATGGACAAGATAGAAAACAAGATGCAGGGAGCTTCCCTGGGGCTGGGGGAAAACTGGCAATAGGAGTCCAGAGATCTGGGGTCTTTACCTAGCTGTGCTAGAGCCATGAGGTGAATATGGGAAGCCTGACCTTTGCAGATGAGGGGGAACATCTCCTACTTCCAACCACCCTGGGAAAATGGTTTCTGTTCCCCCTTGTCAAGCAAGTGGAAGAAGAGAAGTCACTCAAGGTTGGAATTGGGAAATCTCAGGATGTGCACACTTCCAAAGAGGGGGTAAGGGGGTGGGTGTATGCAAGGGGCCCTGCTGTTCCGATAACACTCACCTTTGCATATCTGCACAACCCCCATGATTATGATCAGGGCCAGGGCCAGGAGCTTCCCAGCTGTGAAGATGTCTTGAACCCGAGTGGCCCACCGCACACTGGAGCAGTTGACCCATGTGAGGAGCACTGAAATGACAGACCCCCCAAATATACCCTCAGGGGCCATATGAGGCTGCACCTGCCCACTGCACAGAAGCAGAAGTGCTCCTTGCCCTAGATGATGGGATGCTAAATGTCCTGCAAGCTCAGCCCCAGTGACCAGAAACTGGCTAGGTTAATGGGTTACAGATGGAGATTATGTGCCCCAAATTAATGCTTGGTCAGAGCATGCTCTGCTGTGGGCTGGAAGCCAGAAGTAGGCATGGGAATGTAGGCACTGGCTTTGGGGAAAAACCAGCATCTGATCAGGGCACAAGTATGGGCTTTGTCTCCAAGTCCTTATCTGTTCAATAGGGGTCCTGAACAGCTAGTGGGATCCTGGATGTCACCTTCCTGAGCCTGACTTTGGGGCAACAGAGGTTTAGCAAAATAATCTTGTTACTTAGGTTTATTGAGGTATAATGTACATCTAGTAAAATTCACCTTTTTAAGTGTATGGCTTGATGAGTCTTGACAAATATATTTAATCATTTAATCACTACCACACTCAATATGTAGGACATTTCCAGCACGCCAAAAAGTTCCCTTATATGTTATGCTCCTTTGTAGTCAGTCAATCGTCTTCCCCTACCTCTGTCAACCACTAATATGATTTCTGTCCCTAATGTATGCTTTTTCCAGGATGTCACATAAATAGAATCATACAATACGTGGCCCTTTATGTCTGGGTTCTTTCATTTAATGTAATACTTTTGAGGTCTATTCATGTTGCTGCATATATTAGTAATTTGTTCCTTTTTATTGTCAAATAGTATTCCATTATATGAATGTATCAGTTTGTTTTTCCACTTACCATCTAATGAACATTTGGGTAGTGTCCAGTTTGGGGCTATTATGAATAAAGCTGCTATAAACACTTGCATAGAAATCCTTTTGTGGATTGTAGAGGTCTTTGAGTGGGGTTTTCATTTCTCTTGAATAAATACCCAGGAATGGGATTCTGAGTCATATGGTAAGTGTATGTTTAACTTTGTAAGGAACTGCCAGACTGTTTTCCTAAGTGGTCATATTATGTTGCATCTCCACCAGCCATGTCTGAGAGTTGCTATTGTTCTGTATCCTTGTCAGCATTTGGTGTTGTCAGTTTAAAAAATAAATTTGGCTGCTCCCATAGGTGTGCAGTGATATTTCATTGTGGTTTTGACTTGCATTTCCCTAATGACTAATGATATTGAGCAAGTTTTCATGTGCTTATTGGCCATCCATCTGTATGTTTTCTTTGATGGCATGAAGGGTTTTAACTCTGTCTCTTTACCCAGGAGTTGCAGGGCTCCAATAGAGATCCCAACAATGTGACACCTCTAAGGACTGGGTGGGAGCTCAGAGGTTGAGGACTCTCTCTGCCTTGCTGCTACACTGTCCTAGCAATGCACTGGAGCCCTGTGCTGCAGAAACGGGACTCTCAATTTCTTGATGGTTGTGAAGTGCTTAAGAATAAAGGGGTGAGGGAAGAAATTCTCCTGAAACAGTAATCTGGATACCCCCTATTCGTTAAAATGTACACATCACACATCTAAAAGCATGAGACTATTTCTGCCTTCCCCAGCCTCTAACCAGGGATGTGACTTCACTTGAATGGCTGATCAGTTATATCAATAACATATCCTTAAACTGTGCTTTTACTTTCCAAATATTTCCCAACCTCACTTGATTCTGAGAACATCTCGGCAGGGTAGGAAGGTCCTGACATTATTATCTATCTGTAACCTCCCTCCCTACACTGTCTCCACCTGGCAAACTCCTTCTCATCTTTCAAGATCCAGCTCAAATGTCACCTGTTCTGTGAGTCTTTATAATTTATAATCTTATTTATTCCTAACAACGTGCCTGCAAGGTAAGATATATTGCCCATGTTTTATAGACAAGGAACAAAATTCTTTAAAACAATCCCTAACCACTTTGTTAAATCTAATTTTGGCATTTATTTCTTTGTATTAAAATGATGTTTCTTTTTTCCCTCTCTTTTTGTAAACTAGGAGGGCAGGGACTATGACTTTTTTATGTTTTTAATCCCAGGGCATATCATTGGTGCCTGTGAATAGTAGGTGCTCAACAAATATTTAATAAATGAATATAGAAAATGCCACAATTCATTAGTCCTCCACTCTCATCTGAGTCTACACATTCCACAATGCACACCAATCTCCCTGCTCCCCAGGAATCTCATCAAAAGAAGACAGAATCCTTGAAGTGCTGCTCGTTGCTTGACTTACTCAGAAAATTATACAATTCTTTGAAAGAACATTGCATGCTACCATTAAAATCACTGGTGATTTAGTGAGTTTGTGAATGATTGACTCTTCCAAGGCAGTGGTGCAGTGGAAGGCACTTAGCTCCTGGGCACAGTCACATGGAGCATATATCATTATGTGTTCAGGCTGCGTTCTAATATGTACATTCTTCTTTCACCATATACATTGCTGGCTTTATTTCCAGTTCTCTTCCAATTAAAATATTGAAGAAGTTGCAGGACATCCAGTTTGTTTCTGAGTACTGTGGAACAAAATGTATGACAGTAAACTATCAGCTCATCTTGGCAAGGACTTTTGGTATGCACTATCAAACATATTTGTAAGAAGGGGAATTATATTTTGGTGGTCAGAATGGGAGTGATGATAGTGTATGTATGATAGGTATGTAGAGTGTTCTTTGTTGGTTTTTGTTTTGTTTTGTTTCCAGATTTTTTTTCCTTGGCTCAGCATGATTTGTCTGGCAGTGCCTCCCTCTTTCCCTATCCATCATTCTTTGCTGTAGATTGAGGACTATAAATCTTATACAAAGAACCCATCAGAATCCTATACGAAGAACTCACCATTTCTGATCTTTTTGAATCTTAGCAACGTTGAGATTCTGCATTAGTTTTCTTGGTTTTAAGTTGAAAGGTGATTGTGAGGATTGTGGAACATGGCTAACCTGATTGACTTTTGGGATGAAATTTGATGCAATGTAATCATGTTTCAAAGATTTTCTATCTTGGAAGGGGGATCTCATGGCCTAGGATTGCTGAAAAGTTTCACTGTACAGTTTCTGCTACTGCAATTATGTTGTGAATAAAAGCTTTAAAATACCAAAAAAAAAAAAAACAAAAAAAAAAAAAAAAAAAAAAGAAAAAGAAAAAAAAGAAGACAGAATTCCCCAATTGCTTTCACAGAGCCAAAAGAGCAACAAACAGGAAGATTGACTTCAAGAGTAGAAACTCTTGACTCCTCATGTAGGAGCTATTATCCAAGATGGTGTCATATAAGGAGAATCAAAACATGTTGTCAGAGGAAGGATTTTAAGTGCCAGAGCAGGGAGAACATTTTGTAAATACTCTAATGTTCCAGATGGATGGAGACATCCTGATAAATACGCTTTTGGTTTATCTTACTCAACTCAATAAAGATTTCAGGATCATGTGCCTGGTGACAATCCAACTCCAATCACTCTAAACAACCTGGTCTGAGATCTCAGCTTCTCCCCAGATCCCTGTACCCAGCAATTCAGGCAGACATAAGCGATAAAGACTAAAGGATAAAGCAGACTGACATGAACAGAAGGAAGATTAGAAAACAAAACACATGTGGCCCTGGGAAAGGTAAAGATTATAGAGTTAGGAACTGGATCTTGATCTCAGAGAAGATAATCATCCTCCACCAAGGGGAGGAGAGGGCAGTGTGGGATGTGACAGGAAACTGCTTGAGGAAAACAAGGGCAGAGTAGGACAACTCAGAGAAATTCCTCCTCCCCCAAGCAGGAGGGGAAAGGTGGCCATCTTCCTGTGTGCTGGGATAGAAAACGTTAAAACATCTCTTTACAGGACAGACCTTGTTGAGACAGAAAGAGTCCTTCAAACTGTCAGCTCCATGGTATTCCTGGGGGGCGGGGATTAGAGATGTTTGAAGGAAAGAGATACTTCATCAAATAACCTCACTGTAGGTATCTTCTATCCTGCCTGACCTTATCTCCACAGCTTCTCAAGGACCCAGCCCTCTACTAATATTTAACCTCTTGCCTTCACAGTGATCTTTGATAAATAAGAGGAGAAATTCTGAGAACAAGGTGGGGATAGGTGGCTGCCGGTGGCATCTGATCTCCTTGGAACAGTGGCTGCAGGGCCCAAGACTGACCCTTCACTCCTGCAGTTGGGTGATTGCAACATGTGACTGAGGGAAAGAGGGCACTTTCAGTCTCCTGGTACCACAGGACGGCTTCTCTCACAGCAGGCTGACATCTGAGCCTCCATCCAGAGAGGAAAGGTCAGCAAGTGAAGGCAACATGATGGGTGCTTGCCAAGCCTCTGCCCTGCTCGGGAGTCCTGCCACTGCCCATCTGCTCCCCAGCACCCTTTTCTGCAGCTGCTGACTATGTCCTCTCTCTTCTAAGCTAGACCCTGGATTCTGCACGTCTCAGATACAGTGTCCTCAGGGAAGCCACATGTAGATGGGGGCCAGAGGCACCACAGCTTGAAGTCTGAGGGTTTTCATCCACCCACCCGTCCATCCATTCATCCATCCATCCACACAGGGTCTACATGTGCTAGGCACTTCGGTATGTGGAGAAGTTATAAATAAGACACAAATCCCTGCCCTCAGGAAGTTGATGGGGTATAGAGGGGATAGGTGAGCTGAGAGATGATGGTAAAATAGCATGGTGATGGCAGAGCTATTCATGGAAGCTACTGGGTGTACACGAGGAGCCCTAACTCAGCCCAAGGGAATCAGAGATGCCTCCTATAGGAGGAGGAAACTCTAGCAACATGGGGAATTTTATAATTTTTGTCCAGCTAAGCAAAATAAAAAGGAATAAGACTCTGGTTCTGGACAATTGTAATCTAGCTGTGGGAGTGGTTGCCACTTTCCTAAAGGTCCTATAGAATCCCAGGCTTGTCTGTATTTCTTGGCATTTTCTCCTCTCTTTCTCTCTCATTTCCTGGATAAAAAATAAGATGAAAAGATTATTATGAAGATGAGACTTCAAGAAGATGCTGAAGTCAGGGGTTGGTTACTTAATCTGTCCAGTTCAAAAAACTTGACATCAAAGTGACAGGAGAGATGCACAGAATGAGGCAGAAGCAATCTAGTACCCTGCCCAGAGCCCAGGGCCTCTCAACTACCAAGTAGGAGAGATGGGTGCAACATTTCTTGCCTGTGGGAAAGCTGTGGGACTGGCAGAGAGATGCAGGTCCCTGTCACCGACCTGGAACTTGGTGGTCCCCTGGTGGGGGTGGGGTGGGGGTCAAGCTCCTGCTCCCTGCAGAGAAGGCACCCTCAGCCCTTCTTCAGCCTGAGCCTCAGACTTTGATCCTTGGGAATCACAGAAGCCTCTCCTTAACCTCCTCCCCATGACAATGACAGCAGATCTCATGGGGCATGTGAAAGGCAGTGTAACGGCCATCCCAAAGAAGTCAACATTCTAATCTCTGGGACTTGTGAATATGTTATCTTATATGGCAAAAGGAACTTTGCAGATGTGATTAAGTTAAGGATCTTGAGATGGGAGATTATCCTGGATTATCCTAGCAGGCCCAATGTAATCACAGGAGTCCTTACAAGAGGGCTGGCTGGTTAGCTCAGTTGGTTACAGCACGGTGCTGACAAGAGGGAAACGAGGGTCAGAGTTACAAAAGGAGACATGACGGTGAAACCAGAAGTCAGAAAGAGAGACAGATTTGAAGATGCTATGCTGCTGGCTTTGAAGATGGAAAAAGGGGCCATGAGCCAAAGAATGCAGGAGGTCTGTAAAAGCTAGAAAAGACAAAGAAATAATTCTCCCAGAGCCTCCAGAAGGAACGCAGCCTTGTCAACACCTGAGTTTAGGACTTTTGTCCTCCAGAACTGTAAGATAAGAAGCTTGTGTAGTTTTAAGCCACTAACTTTGTGGTAATTTGTCACAGTAACAATAGGAAACTAATACAGGACAGACATCATGAGGGAAGACCAGAAAACAGGGCAGATCCTTAAAGAGAAAAGGTGTTAAAGAGCAAGCAGGCAATACACACCAGGACCCTAGAGGAGTGTCTGTCCATAAGCCTTGCAAGACACCTGGTGCAGGAAACAGTGGGGGTCTTCAGAAGTTGGTAGTGAGACAAGGTCACCAATGTGCTAACCTAGCTGGCAAATTTCCACACCACACGACAGCATCCCAACTCTTCCAGCTTCCCAACTCTATCTGGGATCGTTCAGCTGGAGAGTAACTACCTCCTCTTCCTCTCTTTGGTAATTCAGTACAGTAGCAAACAGGCTTGCCCTATAATTACTCTAGCAGTGTTTATTCTGTCTCCCTCTTTGAGAGAAATTCTGGGCCAAAGACACAATATTCCTCCATCTAATCCCAGGTTTTCCTCCAGTCTCCTCCATAGTCCATACAATTTCAGGCCCACATATGCAACCCAGATATACAAACAAACACAGGCCCAAGAGTTACAAACTTTTCACTAGGCAAGTGGAGTGCCAGGGTGTTCACAGTCATGATTCCTTTGTTCTTTGTCTCCATAGTTTTGCTAGTCATCTTACTTACTGACCAGAGGTTACAGTCAAAGACCAGAAGAGAAGTCAAGATGGAAAGCCAAGAGATGATCTCAAGAGTCCTGAGTTTGGGTTCGTTCCTCAAGTTGGAGGGTACAGAGTGGCCACACTGTGTACCATCTTGTAGGGGACAACACCGAAGACACCTTGGCAGAGCTTGCTCTGTGATTTTTCTAGGCTGAGTCAACCTAACCCAACTCAGTAGGTGGTGAGGCACATGATGTTAAGGGATTACAAATTTTGGAAGGTAAGAAATAGGAACAATATTTTGGGAGAATTTTTACCTTAAATTTATATATTATAGACTATAGGTAAAAGAGGCAATTTAAAAATTAATCTCTCTAGTGCATTTTGAAATAGAATGTCAGTGAATCATTAGCATAAACAAATAAACAAATCTTCATTTAGCAAGTTTTAAGGATTGATTAAAGAGTTGTGGGGCTGGTTTTAAGTCCCTGTAACCATCACAGAGCCAGGGCTGTGACCTTATCACTCTTCCCCTCAGCTCCACCTAGTGACACCTGGTGAATGAAGGACCTTGTGGGTTTCCAGTGTCTTTTTCAAGTGCAAAACAAGCAGGCAGAGCTTGGATTAGCCTGTGTAAGGAGTGAAGTGGTAAGAATGGGGAGTGGGCTGGTTAATATCCTGGAGGGGAGGCAGAGATGATTCCCTCAGAGGGACCTGGCACATCTGACTCTAAGAATCACAGAACTTTAGAACCCGAAGGACCCAATGGTCATGATCCCTTCCCAGCTTTGTCACTTACTCTCGAGGAACCTGGACAAGTCAACTAATCTCTTTGAGATTCCCTTTCTTCTCTGTAAAATGTATGGTTCATTTTATTCCTCTGAGGATATTCTGTAACCTGTGTATTCCTGTGTAAAACATTAAGTGGTTATTTTTATTATTTGTAGAAACTGGAACTCAAAAAGATGTGATTAGCTCAGGATCATGCTGACAATCAGAGGCAAAGCAGAGTGGCTGGGAAAGGGGATGGCTTGGAGGATTCAGAGAGGCCTTATCATATATCAGGCTATATCATGCACTGCTGCATTGCTTCTCCTTTGTTTCTTCCTCCTGTACCCCTGGACCCTTCTCAATTCCTAATCTGTTTCATCTTTTTCTCAGGAGGATGCACCTCTGCACATGACCTACTCTAGGGTCCTTAAAACCAAGCTGTCTGGAAACGTGGGGTCACAGGCATGAGGATGGAGTGGGAGGAGGGACCATAAGGCTAAGGCACTGGACCAGGAGCCCAGATGGTCAAGCATGTCCCTGTGTCCCAGTTTCCACAAGTGGAGAAAACTATACCTTGTGAATCAAGTGCCTCTGGTTGCAAGGAAGGAATGCCCTGCAGAAAGCCAAGGAGCGCTGCAACTGCTGCCTCTGCGCCCCAGGCCCAGTAGAGAATGATACTGCCCTGTGCTTCCCGTAGCCAGCAATGTACACACGGCCATAAACAATGCCCTGCCAGCCAGTGTGGCACTGAGATACTGTAACACTGCCCGGCACACAGTAGGTGCTAAAGCTTACTGAATGGAGGATAGACAGATGGATAAATCTATGCAGAAAATATTAGGGAGGGTGCCCATAGGATACATTGTGCTGCTCTAGGGAGTAAATGCCAGGGTTTTCTACATCATGGGACAGCCCCATGAAACAGGGGAGGCAAGTACAATAGGGATTAGAGGGAATATGTGACGCCAGACAAAATTGCGGGGGAGGATGCATATTGTGGCCACTTCCCCTCATCCTAAGAAAGCTCACAAGGTACAGGTTATCCCCAGAGACCTATGGATGCCTCTTGTCAAGTGCTCCCTTGCTTGTGGATACAGGAGTCTGACTTCTTGTTTCTTTGCTTCTGAGCTGGCAAAGGGTCATTTTGTGTCTTCCTGAGAGAGCCAAGGAACACTTCCCCGCATGGATCCCCCAAACAATCTCACTCCTTCTGCCAAGTCAGCTGCCCCTCCACGAACCACACTGTTCTAGCCTGACGGGGTAAACACTGGGATGGGGCCATCTGGACAAGGAGCTGGACTGGTTGCTGTAAGAACAGTGCTAAGAAGAGTAAACCAGTTGGGGCTCTCCTTGTAGCGAACTCTTGGCCCTAGAGGTAGATATTCCAGGCCCGTGCCCTCCTCCCCAGAGGCACATTTCTAGCCTCATGGGCAATCAGAGCCAGAGCCAGGAAGGACCTTAGAGACCCAGAGCCTTATTTTATAGGTGAGTGAAGTAAGACCCCAACTAATCAGTGGCAAACAAGGCTGGGATGTCCCCCACATTCCCACTCGTTTGTTCTGCCACTAGCAGCCTTCCTTCGTCATATACACATTGCTCCTCTTTCCTTTTGCCCACTCCCACATCCTCTCTCTCCACTGCTGCTGTCAGTGGTACCCATGGTCACTACTGCCAGTGCCACTTGGGACTCCAAGTCTGGCACCTGAAGATACTGGCCTGGCCCCAACCCAGGTTGCTTTCTGGGCGGCAGGAAGTAAAAGGCCAATATGGGAAAGGGGGAAGACCAGAGGGCTACTGCTCAGAACCCAAGAGAGTTGTGTCCGTCACCCCCAGGGCTCGGAAAATCATTTCCCACAGGGCAACTTGTTTGTCTGCCTTGTGTCCCCTCCCACCAGTGCCCTTATCAGTGTCGCCCGTCACATATTCCCTCTAATTCTGGAAACTCCACTTCTCAGTCTCCCTGGCTCGCACCTTTCTCAGGAGTGGGCTGCAGGCTTGCGAAAGCTTATTTTCCTTTAACATTTCCAGAACCAGCCTCTCCTTCTCATCTTTTCAGATAAGTGAAAACAGGCAGCAGAAAGGGGGAAAAAAATGTCCAGACTTGCCAAAGTTCATAAAGACAGATGGTGAAAAAGAGAGTGAACATAAGAAACAACAGGGGTGGGTGTGTGTGGGCGGGGGTGGGGGGAGCGGGAGGGGGTAAGGGGAGGGGCAAAACAAATGAGAGAGAAAAGAGCTTGAGAGCAGAATAGAGAGAGAGGCCAGGACAGAAAAAACGATGGAATGTACTAAGCAGACAGCTGCTGAAAAAGGAAGCAGTGACGCCACTTTGTAGAATCAGAACGCCCTGTTCCTCTCCAGAACTTCAAAATAAGCACCTTTGCTAGACAGAGCTCCCAGCCCTCTGAAGCAGCCATAAATTTCACCTGGGGTCACGGGGCCTGCCAGAAGGCTGGTTTCTTCCTCTCACCTTCTGCTGGCGAGTGCACTTCTCTGCCCTCGGCCACCATGCTCCCTCCGCTGGCTGGCCCCCCTGACTCCCTCCCCTCTGGAGCTGGAGCAAAAGGGGCCAGGAGATGCCCCTCAGAGCAGCCCTTGGGTGTCCACAGAGGAGCCTCCAGGCCCAGCCTCAGGGGGTGTGTGGCAACGCTCCGCTCTGTGATAGGCTGGGCAGGGCTCCTTGGCCACCTCCCCCTGCTCGTGGAAGGAAATGGGCACGTTTTTCTGATTGTGGAAAAGCTGCTTCAGCTTGGCCTATCTAACCTCAGCCCTTTCCGGATCTAGGAGGTAATCAGTGCTGGCTGCCAAAAGACACTGATATGCAAAGAAAACACCAGCCCTGTTTGAGTTCTAACACACACAGCCTGAGCCTCTGATAAGGTTCCAGTTCTGCCCACACAGGCCAGACTGAGCTGTTGACCTCCCCAAAGACCTCAGAGAGGCCTGGGGGGAAATGAGTAGGAGAGTAGGAGTAGGGAGACAGTCAGCTCCCTAGACCCCTCCTAAATCCTTCCCTGCTACTCCCAGGGCCAGTTTTTTTTTTTTTTTTTAAAGATGACCAGTAAGGGGATATTAACCTTTGACTTGTTGTCAGCACCACGCTCTCCCAAGTGAGCCACCGGCCGGTCCCCCAGGGCCAGTTTTGCACGGGGTAAGGAACTGCGTTATAAAGTCTTCAGGTACCCTGCCTACCTAAAACAAAGGTTTGTATGATTGTATGTGTAATATAATTTGACTGGTGAAGTTATATGGGTACATAACTTTGGTTAAAAATAAATAGAAACATCTGAACAAAACAGCCCTTCCTCATAAACTATATTTAGATCCCAGTTTCTATAGAGTACCTGATGGGGAATTTGGTTTTGAAACCGATCTTGCCTACCACACTTTAGCAAGTTTCCCTTCTCCAGCTCCTTTCATCTCGAAGCACTAACAAGCACTGACAGCGTTTTAGAATCTCAGAACCCCCTCTAAAGCAGAGGAGGTGCTCTGAGCCTTTTGGAAGGGCTTCTCTCCTCCCAGAACAAACAAGCAGAGGACGAGTGGTGCAGACAAACTAGGAGTGCTCCTAGAGGTCCCGAATTCCACAGCTTTTCCTGGACGTTTTCAGCTAAGCTCCTGCCCACACTGTCCTACCCCCTCCCCTCTTCCTCTTCCTTCTTATCCTGTTCCCTCCCGTGCCAGCTGCTGGACCTAGAGTTTCTGCTGAATCACCATCTAGTACTTAGTTCAGCCAAGAAGCCCGAACACCCAGCTCAGCATTTTCCAAGAGCTGAGTAGTTCTTTCTTCAGCATTAGCTAAACATGGCTCCTGAGTTGGGTGTGGTGGGGGAGAAGAGAAAAAGGAAGACACCCAGAGAGCCAGCGGTGGCATGCCATGCCACCTTGGGGGGGGTGCCCCATTTTATTCCTAATCATTACTTTTCCAGCCTGGGCCTGAAAAATTCCTATCTCATGCCCCAATTCTAAGGGCTGAAGCCCCCCCAGACACAGTGAGGTTGATGAGGTAGGTTCTGCTGGGTCTTCTCCGCACTCAGGAGGGCTAGCCTAACTCTCCATCATATTCGGTCTTGGTTGAGAGCCGTGGGTCCTAGAAGGGCTGGTTAGTTCTTGGACTGGAAGGCTGTGCACCCAATTTGATGGGCAGCTAATACCCAAACTTGGTAAACTCTCAAAACAAATCTTGCCCTTTCTTCTTTCCCCCCCAAAAGCTCCCAATACCACTAGGCCTTACTCCCATAAGTCTTCTGATTTTATCTTGGGTATGTGATGTACACTTGGGGAGTTATGTTAACCCTTAAAAGTTCACCAGACATGATTAATGGGTGACTTTATAAGCCACAGATGCTAGCTACTGTGGGAAAAACGAAGGGATCCTTGAGAGTTGGCCACAAAAGGCCAGAGGGGAACTGAAGCTTCTATGCCAGTTTGAGAAAGTAATCAAGTTGTTTCCATACCTTGTGGAAGCTGAACTCCAAAAAACTTCCTGTTTCAGGGAACCTCAGTCTCACTCATTATTCTCCCAAGCAGGGGTGGGCACATTTCCAGAAACAGGCCCCTCATTCCCCAATTTCCAGGGTGCGGGCTATGTAGGCATACCCTTTGAAGAGCAGAACTTCAGTCCGAGAGTAAAAGCTGGAGACCAGAAGAGACACTGTAGGAACTCAGGAAAGAGCAGGTGATCTGGACCAGGAATTGAAACATATTGAAACTAAAAAGAAGACTGACTTCTCAGGTAGCCAGTGCGGGGAAAGAACCTGGTCTGAGATCAGACAAGAATTAAACCAATAGACAGAAGTGTCCAATACCAGTGGATCTCTAGGGAAGAAGACCTCTGTAAAACTCTTGAATTCTCTGTGATATATAATTGTTTACTGTGATATATAAACTCTGAAGCACTGTACCAATAGTTGTTCTTATTGGAGCTCAAGACTGAGTCAGTGTTACAGAAATGTAAAATGAAGATAACGGAGCTACTGTCATTCCCAGGACTACAGGCGCAAGGAATACTCCAGGGGCCTTACAGAGATGGAGGGGAAATGGCACTAAAGAATGGACATTTACTCTGCCATTACAGACAAGGAGTCCAAAAGCACAGGGGACATCTTCCTCAGTCCCAGTGACAAACCTTAAGTGTTAGAGAGTAAATGGGAAGGGGGCAAAGACAGAGGGGCCAACTCAACCAGAGTGAACCACACTATATTTTAATGAGAAGACATTAAAATATGGTCCAGTGTTGTTCTTGATTTTACCCATTTCCCCAACAAGAATGTGCCATTCTTGACTCCTTCACCCTTAATCACCAAATCCTGCCAATTCTACCTCCTAAATGCCAAATACATCTACTTCTCTCCACTCCCACTCTCCCATCCCTGATTCACATCATTGTCATCTCTAACCTTTATTCCTGTAACTGCTTTGTAATCAGTCTTCCTCCCTTTGATCTTACTCCTCTAGCCAATCCATCCTTTATAGCATGGTTCTCCTAAAATACGAATATGATAATGTCACTCCTCTGTTTGAAACCCTTCAATGCCTTCCCATTGCTCCTAGGGTAAAACCCAATCTCTTTAGCGTAAGACCCTTCATGATGGGGGTGCCTGTTTCTATCTACATCTCCTACCTCCTAGTCTATGCTGGGGTTACACTGAATTACTTGTAGTCCCTCCAAAAGGCGATGCTCTTTCCTGTCCCCAGACCTCGACACATGTTAATCCCTCTTGCTGGAACATCCTCCTTACCCTGTCCCACTCCACCCTCCTCTCCATGGTGGATACTGCCTGCCTATTTCCAACTGGTTTTCCAGCCTCAACTTACATGTTTCTTTCTCCAAGACTTTTTTCAATGCCAGTCCCTGTGCACATTTCTCTGACAGCTAGCTCCCTAGGTGTTGTCCTCTTGGGGAACTTACAACTTTGACTGAGTTCCTTGGTTCAGGAACTAAGTATCCCCATACCTTGCACAGTGCCTGGAGCAGAACAGACACTCAAATATTTGATAATGATCGAATGATTATGTATCCCCCACGGTAGCAATGAAGGACACACAAGTGTACTTAATAAATACCTGTTAAGAGAGAAGGCTTAATTTTCTGCTGCCGCTGCTTCAAATGAGAACGAGGGTGTTTTTGGTTCACTGCTCTCTTCCGTGTGCCAAGCACAGTATCTAGCTCGTCACAGGCACTTGATAAATGTTTGTTGAATGAACAAACTGTTGCAATTCTCACTTATATAATGCTTCCCCAGAGTCCCAGTCTCTTCCTAAGTCATACTGCTCTAGAGCAGGCTTTCAAGCAGGATCCTGGGTGAATCACCCTGAGAAAGACTTCTAACCAGAGACCTGCTCAGCACCCTCCAGGGCTCTGGGGAAGACATGGAAGGCAGAAATAGAGAGAACACACTCTGTTTATCATGAACGTTGGCGACACTGTGAAACATCTGTCATTTTTATTTCTAGACAAAAGAGATTCCTCGCCCTTGGTAGTCAATTGATCAATATATCCAGCTGATTCTACTCCTAAATCTTGTTTTTATCACCTCTCCATCCTTGTTACTTCAGTTTTAGTTCAGGCCACCACCTCTCTGGCTTGGACAAATGCTTAGCCTGCTTGTCTCCCTGCTTCAAATTTCACAGTTTTTTCTTCACCCAAATGTGAACCTAATCATGTTACTTATTCCTCTGCTCAAAATCCTTCAGTGATACCCTGTTCCTTGGATAAAACTTGTTCTTTTCTGCATGATAACATGGGATCCTTCAAGATCTGGCTCCTGCCCACCCGTCCAGCCTCATTTTCTGTCACTCTCCCAGGTTCCACCCACACAAAGGTACTTGCTTTTCTCAAACAGGCTATTTCTCTGTTGATCCCAAGTGTTGCCTGAGTTGAGTCTTGCAAGTCTCTACTTGGCTGTCTTCCTGCTTGCTTTCAAGATTTAGCTTAATCTGAGAGCCTTGCCTAGCACTCCTCTCCCAGCTTCAAAGCACCTTTCTCTGTGTTGCACAGATTCTTTTCATCACATTGTATTGTCATTACTTGTACATCAGTCTCTTCACTAGACTTTAATCTTCTCCAAGACTCTATAAGTCATGCCTTATTTCCACTCAGTGCAGGAGCTCAATATGGTGATTAACTGATGAATTTTCTAGTTTCTTTTTTTCCCAAAGAAAATCCAGTTACAGAATAATTTTAGTCTTACTTAATGAATCGTATAAATGAAAAATGAGTATTGAGTAAAAATTCAAAAATTGACCATTGAGTAAAAATTCAAGTGATTTTCAATACATTTAGATTTTAAGTGCTGGCTAGTTAGAGGATGAAATACAGAGAAAATACGGGTCCTGGATGTATGGGAATCAAATGTTGGCCAGTCTGTTATTTGTCTGAATTCATATGCACAGGCTGATTAGACATCCAAGGAATTTGTGGACTAGGGAGGGGCACGAAGGCAGTGCCTCCCGGGAACCTGAGGCCATGTGCTTAGTGTATGGGAACCAGAAGTCTGGGGCTAGAGAATATGAAGACTCATGGGAAAATGAACTGAGATTAAGGGATTTCAATGCTAGGACAAACTGTTGAACTCTCTGATGTCAAGGGACTAATTTACAAGAGACTTGAAAAACAACACACACAAATTTCTCTGTCACAGCATCCTGCACCAGGCAGTTGGAGGTGTTCTGTAGAGAAATCACCAAGGAACTCAGGTGAAGTAATACATAAAATCCTTTCCCTTCCAAATAGCTCAAGGGAGAAGGAGAAATCTGAAGTCTTAGAAAACTAGCCTCTTAGGAATCTCAGTAGAAAGATAGAAAACAAGACAAGGCATTTTTTTCCCTTGTAAAATGCAGGCAGGGTACTTCTTTCTCCTCAGGGCAAAGAAAGAGAAGAAGCTTCTTTAAGACATTCAGGGAGAAGAGGGGGACTCGAATAAAAAGAAAAAATTCTACTTCAGATGCTGGACATGACCCCAACCCCCAAAAAGAGGAAGGACACGAGCTGTCTGAATGAAAGGTGACCCATTCCCCAAGAGAAGGGGGACAAACAGATACTAAAGGAAAGCCCAGAGTTAAGAAGCAAGATGCACAGATGGGAGTCTAGGAATGCCCCCTGTCCCCAAACACCTGGAGCTCTCTCTGTGTCACTGTGGTCACTTTGTTTATAACTAAAAACTCAGGTAATACCCACAAGAGGTAGCTATATGATAAAAGGGCAAGCTGCAGAAATATCCTGTGAATATATATGTCTATTACCCAGATATATACATCAATAGATGCATTTTATTTAGAACTGTAAGGATGCTTATCCATTATTACTGTGGTTACTGGACAGGGGAAGGGTGGGGGTGGAGATAAAGGCGGCTTTCACTGTTGACTCTCTTTATATCTTATTTGAATCTTTTTACATGGAGAATATAATCATTTAATTATGAAATAATTAAAAAGAAAAAGAAAGAAAAGAGAAACACCCAAGCAAATGACAAAAGAAGACACCAAAACCAAGTTCTAACACCTCCCAGTCCCCTCTTTCCTAACTGCCTCCTTCCACTACTACGCTTGCTCTGGAAAAGGGAGAAAGGCTTTCATTTAATTAAAATGTAAAATACTTTCTTTTTTATACCGCCTGGTGGCTAGAGATATTCTGCTGACTCAGCAGTGAATAATCAGCTTTGACCTAAATAATAGAATAACTCAAAGTGGCAGTGGCAGTTGCATAAGCATGATCCAAGTCTGCAGTTCCCTCTCTCCTTCCCTCTACTCTCCCCCACCCCCTCCAGGCTCTGGGCAGGCAAGCCAGTTATAGCAGGTTCTTTCTGCCTCTCCACCCCCACCATCTGGCTTGTCCCAACTTCATTTCTCATCAGAGCTCTTCCAAAACGGCCCCACCACGAACCCAGACTTGACCTCATCTCCTCCCTCCCACAGCAAACCCTCGCCAGGGCTTTGCCACACCGCTATCTCCGTGGGGCTCTGTGCCCTGTCCTCCAGCGCCCTCCAATATATGCAGTGACCTCTCCACAGAGGGTGGCCTTTCCTCAAAACCTCTCATTGCACAATGGATTGAGCCTTCATGATCATGCCAAAATGAGACAGCAGAAAGCAGAATTTCCATGTAAATACATTCATGCCCCCCACTCAAGCTCGCTACTGCTTCTCTCAAGAGTATGGCTAGGCTGGGCTGCTCCCAGCTCTACCTCCAAGGAATGCTGGGCCTATTTTATGAAGCTGGATTGCTTGGCACCTGCTAAGAGGATGCGGTGGGCTGATGGCATGCTGGAATAAAAGATATCAGCATTTAATGAAACAGAGCATCCACCACGCATTCCTGACAGCCTGGTTCCTGTTTTACTGGATACCTTAAGATCTATTAGAGGGGCCTGTAGAAGTGGGTTTTTTTTAAAAAAGTATTCAAAAACCAGAAAACAGAATCTCTGTACACAGACTCAAAGCAGCTGGGAGTGTCTGAACTAGAGCAGAGGAGAGAGGCTGCTGTGTGTGTGGTTAATGCATGTATGTGTGCATCCTGCTGGGACAGGAATAGAGGTTCCACATGACCGTCACAGCCAGAAAGAGAGAAACACTGCAGAGGGTGAGGTGTGGAGCTGGTTCCCATTCCCCCCAAGGAAATAAGGAGGAATAAGTTTGGGAATAAGAAGGATTTGAGGAGATTGTTCTGCTTGTGAAAGTAGCAGAATACTGGAACAGATATCTCAAGGACATTGAAAAATTCCTATCTTTAGAAAACAAGATTGACTACGTTAAGTTGGAGATAATTTTCTTGCAGCTCCACTTAGGAGGCAGAGGATAGGCCAGATAAGTTTTATTGAATCTTTGAAGGCAGGAGTGGGGAGTGGGGATAATCTTGTCATTTTTGTCACTAGTCAGAGTTTCTAAATTTCTCTTGGCTTGGTGCTAGCAGCATGTAAGTAGGGGTAGGCTGTGGAGGGGACTGTGTGCAGCCTGTTTTTTTAGAGCTCCCGCAGGAGCCATTCTTATCTCTTGGGAGGGTTTGGACCTTTCTAGCCTGGGGAGAGGCCCATGGGGTTACACTACTCCTGGGGGTCTCTGTGCAAGGGGTCAAGCCCTTGGCAGGTTTGGGGAATACAAAGGAAGCTGTGGGGTCCAGCTGCCCAGGGAACTCCACCCTGTGACCTGGCTCCTCTCCTAGGGGAAGGACTGGATAGCCTCAGGGTTCTCGATTTCTAGAAGGAGGGTAAGGGTGGCTCTTGTCTGGGACACTTCAGCAGTACTGGCAGCAAAAAGGAAGCTGTGTACGCAAAATGCTGAAAGAGCAGTGGCAGCACTCATGTGGCCCCCTTCTACTGATGGCAGAAACATCAACTCTTCTTGTATTCTCAGGCCCTCCTTCCTCTCCCCTCCCCCCAGCTCTGGGTCCAGCTAGGAAGCAAAGATGAAATGGCCCCGGCAGCTTCACACCCCAGCCCACCCCAGTAACTGAGTTGACTGGAGCACTAGGCACCCAGCGTGATGCAGAGGGCAACCCGCTCCTTCTCTCAGGCAGTCCTTGTGACCATGACCCCTTGAGGCAGGCAGGATAACAATCCCCATCTCAGAGTGGGGTGGGATGGGTAGCTTTGCCAAGCACTGGCTACTGTACTAAGAAAGTGCTAGGCCGGCCCGGTGGCGCGCTGGATAGTGCGCCGCTTGGGAAGCGCGGTGGCGCTCCCGCCCGAGGGTTCGGATCCCACATACAGACCGGTTCCCGCTCACTGGCTGAGCGAGGCGCGGGAGCAACACCAAGGGTTGCAATCCCGTTGCCGGTCCCCGGTCCGGTACGGGGGCAACACTGAGGGTTGCAATCCGTTGCCGGACACGGAAAAAGACAAAAAAAAAAAAAAAGTGCTAGAGTGGGGACGCAGGCTCAGGCAGCCTGGTCTGGAGCCCATGTTCCTCTGCCTCCAGATCTGTGAACAGGACTAACTGAGCCCAAGGAATATGACCCCAAATGAGTGTCTTAGTCCTACATTACAGCTTGCCTGGGTGGTGGGGGTCTATCCCACGGCGGACCACCACTTCCAGAGGGTGCAGTTGCCAAGGAAACCAAGTCTTGGTCCTGGCTGTCTGCCCTGTGAGAGGCTACGGGGTAGGTGAGTGATCCCTCCCTCCGCCACCCCAGAAGCATGACAGAAGGAAAGTGTCAGGACTTGGGAAAGGGTATGGCCAGGATGATCACTACCCTCAGCTAAGTTCATGTGTGTTGGAAGGTGTGGGAAGGCGGGAACCGAGCTAACTCTAGAAGTGGAGCCTCTGAAACATATAAAAGTATTTACTTTAGATATTAGTTTTTCATTAAAGATGTAAAGTGCCCCAATCCATTGGGATCACTGATATAAGAAATCAAGAGTTGAGATTTCCTAGAAACATGGCACTGCAGAATGTCTCTAGAAAGTCTCTCTAAGCTGTTCCAGTTCACAGAGATATTTTCCCCTTTTCTGAATTTTCATTGCAATTGAATCCTAACCACAGGATCTATTTGGCTTTTCCCCCAGTTAGAAAACTCATCAAGGGCAGGGACCATGGACAAACTCTCCTCCAAGAGAGTTTAAAAAGTGTGAGTTGGCAAGTTGAGGTACAAGCAGATATGGACTTGCTGCCGTGAGGCCAGAATAATCTTCCTAGCAGCTGGAAAAGCCAGCATGGGGCCTGCCTCCTTGGGTAAGTCACTTGCCTGGCTCTCTGTTACCTTATCTGTTCCAGGAAAATGGTACAACTGACCCAGCTTAACTCATAGATTTGCCATGAAGCTCAAATCAGATAATGTAGGTGAAAGTGCTTCGTGTAATGTAAAGAACCCTGCCAGTGAAATCTACTGTGTTCTGAGGAGCTACTTAAGTTTCTTCTTTTTTTAATGCCAGATAATTGTATGCAGAATCCATTCATCCAAAACACATTTGTAGGAAATTGAAAGAAAAGTAATGAAGAAAAAAATGAGTGAAGGAAGAAGAACCAGAGACATGGAGACACCAGGGAGGCCAAATGAGGTTGTCCTGAGAGCAAAGCCTGGAAGACACTTACATAAGCAGATGGCAGCCAGGAGCCGGAGGCCAGACTCTGGGGGGAAGCAGGTTGGAAAGAGTGGCTGCAGCACGTAGTTGGAGAAGGTGAGGGCGATGACAGCCTGGTTGGTGGGGTAGATCACCAGCAAAGCAATCCACAGCCTCAGGAACCTGAGGAGGAAGAGGACAACCCCGCCGCCAGGCATGGCATGGCAGGGATTCAGAGTCACCAGGGGAAAGCCCAGGCAAGACAGTGGGCAGCCATTAGCAGAGGAGATGGGTTAAAGGGGTGTGTCTCACTTTTTGTTTTCAGGGATGCTGCAGAACCCAGCACCCACCGCACCCCCAAATGAGCCATCCAGCCTCTGCAATGACAATAAACTGCTTTAATGATGAAGAGCTAAGTTTCAACTAGCACTAACACAAGTCTTGGCGTTCTTCTCTCACCCCTGTCCTTTTATCATCTCTTCTCTACAATCTGGCCCCCAGCATCTAAGGGTGGAAAAATAAAACTTGCAACCCTAGAATTTTGATAGTCAGGACATGTAAAGGGTGTGGCTACTCAAGCCACTGCCAGGGGAGGCATCAAGTGGGGGTTTGCTGGGGAGGGGCCGTCCACGCCCTTTGGCCCATCAGTGAGGGTTGAGCTCTTCCATAGCAGGGTTGCAGAAGCTGAGGAAATTCAAGATGGGGCCTGACTCTAGAGGAAGGCCATTATTCTTGTAATGTGAGAAGAGGGTGCACTGTATCTTAGGTGGTCACTCTCATTTGTCAAGAGACAAATAAAAGGGCCTTGTTTCTGTGATGTGCTTTCCCCGGGTCAGTGTTGTCATGTAGTTCTGTTTGCTCTCACTCACAGAATCTTGCCCACTAAGATCAACAGAAGATTAAAACTACAAACCTGGTTCTTCCACCACTCTCAGGAGCATCAAGGGGACACAAGGCTATTCTAGCAACTATGACACACAGGCAAAAGAGAAATCCCTCTCTCTAGCTCTCCTCAGCACCCTGGAGATTAGAAAGCCTCAGCTTCCTCTGATCTGATCTCTTTCTGTGCCATTTTTCTCTTCTTCCTCTGGCCACTTATGTCTCCACAGATCCTCTTACCCAGCCAATCCTCCGAAGATATCCTTGACATAGGAGTAGTCACCTCCAGATTTGGGGATGGTGACCCCAAGCTCAGCATAGCAGAGGGCTCCCACAGCTGTGATGATACCCGTCACGATCCAGACGATGAGAGCAAGGCCCACAGAGCCGGCGTTCTCCAGCACCCCCTTCGGCGAGACAAAGATTCCGGAGCCAATGATATTCCCTGCACGAGACACCAAGAATAAGTAAGGAGGGGAGATAGGAATGTTGGGACAATTGGCAGGACTGGCATTTGCAGGGTGGTCTCATCTCTGATCTGATTTGAAAATGCCTTCGAGATGCGTAAATGATCTTCAGGCAGGTGTTTCTAGCAATAATTCTCCCTGGAGTAGGGTGAAGAGGAAGACACGTGTTGACCAGGAACTCAGTCACGTACTTCACATGTCTCACTTAGTCATCAGGATGACCCTACGGATTCAGATATTATTTCTCATGCTTTACAAAGGAGGAAACTGATTCTCGGAGATATCAAGAGAGTTGCCTAAGTCCACACGGTACTAAGTCTCACGATTCTCTAACTGGGCTACACATGGTCCACCCAAGGTCTCAGAGACCATCTACCACCTAGAAAGCTTCAGAAATGAGCTGAAAGGCAATATCTTTTGGACAGACTGTGGTCATACTCCATAACTGGGGGTTTTCAAGACCTGTGAGAATGGACAGCACTGGTAGAGGCTGGCTTGTACCCCAGACGCGACAGCCCCACCCTTGGTGAAGAACATGAAATAGCCCTATGAAAATAGTCCTGGTAGTATGGAAGTGGTCTGTAGGAGTGCAATATGTGCAAAGCCTCAGCACCACATTCTTACAAAGATCATTCCCCACCAGTGTTGCATGTGGCCCTCAGAACAACCTTATGGAATTCAGGAAGAGGAGGAAGAGCAGGTATTTCTCTCCCTATTTTACAAACCAAGAGATTAAGACACAGAGGGGTTAAGTGGCTTTCTCCAAATTCCACAGCTACTCATGGGTAAAATTGGATCTAGAAGTCAGACTCCTGATGCTTAATCCAGTGCTCTTTCTGCTAATCCACATCTGCTTCGGTATGCAAGGGGCTGGCTTTCTCTTGAGAGGCCAGTAGCAAGTACTGAATGGCTAGCTACTCGGTTGTGTGTTTTGGGCTGGGGAGGAGGAGGAGTGTGGGGGCAGTCCCTGATATGCTTCTTCCCAAGTTTTCCTTTATCCATGTCTTGTGATTAATGATAGTAATCAGGGCCCATTGGACAGATACTTTGAAAGCTCTTTCTTCACACCCAGCCCAGCTGCACCACTAAATGCCTGAGGACAAAAGCAGAGACTAAATGGATCCAGGTGAAAATGCAGAGCTGGAGTATTATGAGGCCAGTTAGACTCAACAGTTTTCTGAAGACATCCCAAATTCCTACCATCTCTCCTTGGTGGTTCGGAACCAGTGAGATGGATAGTGTAAGGTTCTATGTTCAACTTTCAAAGACTGACTTTCAGATTTCAGCCATAACCCACTTCTGAAACTTTCACTTCTAAACCAAAATTCAATTTTTAATCCAGGGCCATGCATACAGCTCTTGCAGTTAAAGGGGAGGAGAAGGGAACATTCACGTCCTAAAAGCAATAATGTTTTATTCCTCCGGGATGCAGAATATGCTGCCACTTTCCAAAGGAAAAAATATTGTGAGATGAGTATGAGAGGGAGAAAGGATCCAGGAGGGCATAAAAGCAACAACCAGTGAGACCGAAATAACAGGGCCAGAGGCACGGGGCCAGAGCTAGATACAGATAAAAAGGAAGCACATTTCTGTCTCAAACACGTCTTCTTTCTTTTTGTGCTAACAGTCTATCCCAACAGGACAGGGTTGCACATAGAAATAAAAATAAAAGAAGAAACAATCCCTCATCATCAAATTTAAAGTCAGGCAAAGAGAAGATCGAAAAAGGAGATTTTAGTGCCGTCAGTTCTTAAAGACTTTTCCTTTTCTTGTATGTTAATGTAAAGTCCTATGATAGGAACAAGAGGACATCTTTCAGCCCTCATCTCTCTTCATCCCCTTCCCATGTGTGCATTGCATGAAATGTTGGGTTGGTGGAGACTAAAAGACCAGTTATTAGTATCCCGGGGCTCAGGACACGTTTTTCCTGTCAAATGACTCTTACCTGACATAACTAAATGTGCTGTTATTCTGTGGAAGGCACCAAGAGCTGGGGAATGAGAGAACTAGAGACAGGGTTACTAATGTTGCTGGAAAATGATAGTAAATTCCTTGCCTAGCAAGAAGTTATCAAAAGAGTGATCTATAGGGCATTTCAAAGCCAGCCAAGAGGAGAGCAATAGAACTAGGGTTATAAAACCAGCTCAAGGGTTTAGGAAAACAATCAATACATGGAGAAAAACAAGGTTTGACTTTGGTCTTTAAGGTACTGAAAAAGGACAGAGAACAGCTAGGCATTTCTCAGAGCCAGGAATGGCTGTTGCAAGAAGGAATGGGTGAGTGGGTGGGTGTTATTTAAAAGATCTGATATTCTCAGGAATGAAAAATGTTAATGTTCCACTAAGGGTTCTTGGAAAACAAACACCGCAACAGGAATCAGTAAATCAGGATTAGTAAGCCCTTCTCTTCTGCTTTTGCTCTGACATTTCCAGAGCATGTGTGCTCTCTCCCTTTTCTAGGTTGCAGGAGCCACTTGAAGATGGGATATGTAACACCAACTGCCCTTTGAAGCGTCTGACCACTTCCTACATCCACTTATTCTTGGAGGCTTTGTGACCTTCCAAGGAGCTGCCAGCGTGATTGTGAGGGTCATAGGAGATTGGCACTGGGACAAGAGTTCTCACTTTATAAAAATTGGGTTCTCCCCCCCAAAAAATCTTAATTTTGACCAAATTAAAATTACAGAGATCCTTGCCTAAAGTGAGCACTAGGGAATGGGAAGGACAGGAGTGCCTTTCTCTGATTCTAGGAAGCCACTACCTGGAAAACCAGAATCTGAGAACATTTCCTCCACCTTAGCAGCTCTGGGACTTCTGCAGCGGGAGGAATGTCACTTATAGCAGAGCAATGTTCTGGAGCTGAAAGAAAATTTATGTTACATTTACTCAAAAGTAATGCCTACTATATACAACCTTTAGTGTGATTATTTGATTAATATTTATCTCCCCCACTAGACTGTAAGCTTAATGAGAACAGGAACTGTGTCACTTTCCCTCCTCCATGAAATGTCACCTAGGAGACACTTGATAATGTTTGCTGAGAGCAATTTAATATACTATACCTATTTTTTTGGAACCTCCAAATCTAGTAAGGATCTTAAGTGTATATTTTAGGCAAATGAATAAAGCAACCCACTTATTTCACAGCTGAGGAAAGTAGATTGGCTATTATTACCATCTCCAATTTATAGGGATAGAAAGTAGGTCAACTATTAGTCCCATTTTCCAAGTGAGGAAAATGAGGGAGGTATTATTATTCCTATTTTATGGATGAAGAAACTGAGACCCGGAGAGGTAGTTATTTGCCTAAATCGCAGGGTAAGTTAGTAGTGACTGGATTGGAACCTAAATCTTCTGTCACAGCTTCAAGCTTTTCCCTGAAAATAATAGACCTTCCCACATACAACAGGGTCAGTCTTATATGCCCCACTCCATAGGCAATGGGAATGGTTCACAGAAGGCACTTATTGAAGAATTGCAACACAGATCTGACTCCTTCCTTCTACTGCAATACCACCTTCCATGGTGATTTATAAAACATTCACATCCATTACCTTAATTCTTATAACTACTTTCTTAGGTACTATCATTCCTATTTTACCTTCGTGGAAACTGAGGCTCAGAGAGGTGAAGAGACTTGATCTAAGTCACACACTACATAAGTAGCGAGACCTGAGTGAGAGCCAAGTCCTTGGGCTCTCAGCCCAGGTTTCCTCCATGACTCCATGCCGCTTCTCCTCTAGAAATTGCACAACAGGCACTTTACCTGCAGGGCTTTTAAACTTGGACACTGCCCAAATGAGACCTTCCTCAAGTGGCTCTGAAAAAGGAGAATTGGGAAAGGGCTTTTCTACCTTGATTATGAACCTTTCTTGCTGAGATGTAGGAAGAAAGTTGATTACTTTGGGGATTTTTTTCTCCATTGCTTAACCCTTAGCCTTATTGTCTATGAAGCCATTTAATAATGACAGGCACACCCGTCTGGTATTGCTGAGGTACTCGAGGTAAGGGTTTTAATCTTGCTTCCATTCACCCTAATTAATAAAATAATCACCTTATCATATAGATCTTCTTTAGCGAAAAATAGATTCTAGGATGCCTGGACAATGAAGCCCAACTTGGCTTGTTCTGTCAAAGAAAAGCCAAGCAAACTATTCCATGAAAAAGAGGCCAAGCTGTATCAGTGGGCAAGTCTTCACTAGAAAAATGGCTGGAACTGACAAAATCTACATTTGCCATGAATAATCACTAACTGCCCTACCTGTAGGCCAATACCCATGTGACTCCCATTAAGGCATTAACTCATATCCAGGCCTGTCCACACTAGAATGTTGTAGCCATCAAAGAATTTCCTTGGGTGTGGAGTAATGATGCCCAATAGACCCTCAGATCAAAAAGCTTTTGGCTTTCTTCGCTTACTCATGCTAGTCTTGAAGTCTGTTCAACTTCCTCTTGGGGCTTGGAGGTTCTGGCCATTTTTATGATGTCCGGAGAAAGCTAAGGTGAACCTGCTTTGTGCTTCTTTCATAAAGTGGCTGGGAGGATCTCGGAGCCTTTCAGGACTGGGGAACAGCATGGGAGCAGGGTATGGCATGCTGTGGCCAGGCTTTCTTCTCACACCAGGCCAGAAGCTCATCATGCCTCTTACACTGGATGCACTTTCCCATCAGGACTGTACTAGCAGCTACCTCAGGGTTGGGGGCAGCTCAAGACTCTGACACATGCCCTGCGGAGTTGGAGTTGCTGTCTACTGCAGGACTGAGATGCGGAAGGCACTGCAGGACCAGCTGTTCTGGATTCCTTACTGAAAACATGAAAAGGCACTAGACGTAGAGTTGGAGAGCCCCTGAGTCCTTGCTTTGCCACTCACAAGCTGCGTGACCGGAATTTTTCTGAGAATCACTTCCTTCATCTGCAGAATGGGAATAATTGTTCCTGCCCTGCCTACCTTACAGGGTTGTTGTGGGGATAAAGGGAGATCATGTACATGTGAGGCACTTCTCTAATTTGTGGAATGCTAACAAATATAAGGACTTATTAGGATTTATAGCAGCAGGGGCAGAGACCAGCCCTAGAAAAATCTGATGGGCCGGCTTTGGAGGCTTGGCTCCAAAACAGCACTGTACAGCCAGGATCATGAAGTGTTCTCTGAATCATTTGCTTGTGTAGGTATAATTTTTAGATGCCGCAGGTGGGCGGGCAGCAGGTAATTGCATCTCAAAAAGTATTTATTGAGTGCCCACTCTGTATGTGCTTGCTCTGGAAGGTAATTGGGACGCACTTGTTCACACATGGAATTTTAATGAAATAGATGTAGCCAACTACCACCCACCAGCCGCTGAAAGACAGGCATTGTAGGCCTGAGGGGCTGAAGTTGCAAATATGCCCATTAAAGACTCACATCTTGCCTTCAGCATTGCCCTGTCTGCTTGGGGAATAGGTACCCACAGTGAGAGTCTTTGTCTTCCTCAGTGGTTTTCAAGGGAGGACAATTTGCCTGCCCCACGCCCCCAACCCCCACCTCCAAGGGACAGTTGGCAATATCTGGAGATGCTTTTGGTTGTCACAACTGGGGTGGGAGTGCTACTGACACCTAGTCTGTAGAGGGCAGGGATGCTGCTAAATATCCTACAATGAACAGGACAGCCTCACCCCAACAAAGAAGTATCTGGTGTAATGGTACCAAGATTGAGAAACTCTGTTCTACCTTCAAGCTTCAGCATCATCATCTGGTTAATCTCTAAAGTCCCATTCAGATTTAAACCTGGACGATTTTTTTTTAAAGCCAGGCACAAAAATGTATTGTTTATGTGAATAATTCATTTCTAAACTAAAAAAAAATTTTATTGTGGTAAAAACACATAACAAAAGTTATCATCTTAACCATTTTTAAGTCTAGAGTTCAGTAGTGTTAAGTATATTCACGTTGTTGTGAAGTAATCTCTAATGGATGATTTATTTTTGACTGAGTGCTACTATTGAACAAATTCTTCCTAAGTACTTTCCACATGCAGGGCTAAATTTGTGGGGACATTCAAGTGAGTAAGATCCCGTCCTTGCTCTCAAGGACTTGTGTGGGGAAGTGAAGGCACATGTATGCAGACACAGAGCCGACAGCATCAGGTATAGCAGCAGTTGCATGAGTGCTACTGCAGTACATGACAAGATACTGGCATGGAAAAGGTTACTGGCACGGGCTGTTCAGAAAAGGCTTGCTGGAAGAGGGGAAGCACGAGGCAGATGCTTGTGAGTAAGGAGACTCAAATCAGCAGAGAGAAAAAGAGAAGCAATTGGCTGGGTGCTAAGCAGAGAAAACTTGGGCTGAATTGGTCAGTTCGTCTCATCACCCCATCAGTACAATTTAAATTTCTGAACCAGAATTAGTGAGTGTGCAGGCTGGGGGTGGGCGGGGAAGTGGGGATGGTGGAGGATGAGCTCAAGGAGAGAAAGAAACTAATATTTATTGAACATACGTCATAGACTAGGAATTTTAATACTCCACAAGAAACTCCCACTTTACAGCCAAGTAAACTGTCATTGATTTATTCAAGGTTACAAAGATTGTAAACAGGGAAGCAGTTAGCAAACCCGGGACTTTCTCTAAAGCCAGTCTCCCTCTGCTGTATCACTAATGGTTCCTCCCTTTTTACAACACATGGATATAAATCATGAAAAAATTCATTTTAAGTGTTCTACTTCTACCAGTAGGGCCCAAATATTTCCTTATCCCTAAAGTAACCTGACCTGCCTATATCAGTTGCTCACTAAACACCCTAAGCAGAATTGTACTCTAAAGAAGCTGCTAAAATATTTATTCATCTCATAGGTGCACAAACAGGCACCTTTAAAATATATATACAGAGATGAGAAGTGTATGCTAATAATTCTGCAGCAATGGGACTCTCGCTGAGCAATCTACCTTCACAACATGCAGCTCAGTGTGAGGTTGCCTGGTACATCTTCAGGCATATTGTGAAACCCTCTCCACAGAGGTGACGTCAGTGCTAGCGCAGAGGATATTTAAAGCAGGGAGCAACCAATGGGAAGACTTGTGACTGTGACAAAGGATGAGGGACGAGATGTGATCAATAAAGCTTTTCAGCTCAAACTTCATTCATTCTAAAAATAAAACAGCTTAAAATAGACTTGAGGGATTATTTTGCTTCTTAGAGATAAAATTCACCAGTGCTCAGCATAGGGCGCAGCGTATAATGTGCTCAATGAGTGTTTGTTAAAAATATGGAATAATCATGAGTCCTATGACCAGCAGCCCCCACCCGGTCCCAGGGAGTAGCCTGCAGTTTGCCATTTCCAGATCTTCAGGGAGAAGGGACTCAAGGACCTCCTCTGTAGGCATGTTCTGGGAGCGGAACAAGGCATGGTCCTTCCTGCTCTGTGTGCTCAGCAGGCAGTTAAAAGTGGAAAGGAAACCGTTTCTCATCCCCTGGGTTCCTCAATGGCTCTTGTTTTCTGTGGTTCAAAATATACTCCTGAGATCACTTGCTCGTGCCTGCTTTTCTACATCCATCCCCCACCCCCAATACCAACAACAAAACAACAATGGCAACAACAGAAATTCCTGAGGATTTCTTTGTAGGTAGCAGTGCTGCCGGATTACCCCTCAGAGGAAATCAGAAAACCTTGGTAACCTGGCAACTCGAGAAGCCCCAACCAGTGTGCCCCACACCTCTACCCCACTTCAATAAGCTGATTTAATTCAGAGAAGTTGTGTATATGGTGCCAGCCTCTCTCAGAGGTCATTTTGATTTGGGTACAAGGTGTTTTTATTATTGCTGTTTCTCTAAATAAAATGGACTGTTTGGTTCGGTCCTTTGGACACAGTTTTTTACCTGCTGGGTTCCTATTTTCTTTCCCTGACTTTAAGCGTCTCCTGCTAGTCACTCATTCTGCATAACTCTGCTCTTTGAAGGAACATATCATAGCCCTGACGGTAACAGTTTCAACAAAATCACCCCTTGAGCCATCTGGTTCCTGGAGGTAGGAAGCATGCAACAGCATCCCTGGTCCCAGCCACCCTGTGCTCCATGCTGTGGAACATTTTGGTGAGGCCCAGTTGCTTCAGAATTCAATGCCCTTGGTGGGAATCGGGCTCTGTCATCACCCCATTACTTACCTGTTCGAACCTTTCATGTCTATAACAGTACTCATTGCATGGGATTAATGAGAATATTTGTAAGGTACTGATCAGGTACTATGTACCTGGTGCATGGTTAAGTGCTCAGTAAATGGTAGTTACGATGATTACACTGCTGGGTGTAGCCTTTCCTTACTAACCAAGATGTGTTTGTTTTAAAATATCTCTTAGCTGGCTTCTGTCCCAGAGTTTTCTTTGAGACCAATGAAAGTTTTGATCATGTTTTCATCCTGAATGAACCAAATCCTAATCCCCCCATGTTTTGTTTTTTAAATTGAAGTACAAGCTCAGAAAGCAATTTTCACATTGCCTCTCTCTGGTCAACACCCAATAGACATTATGGGGATTCGAAACTAATACGTCATATTAGATACTAAAATATAAAATCTTCTAAAGTGGTATAAACCACATGGACTATCTTGGAAATCTTTTGGACTTACATTTTTTCCAAGTCAGACTAGTGCCATTTCAGTACAGTTATACCTGTAGCCACACTTCTCTGTTGACAAATATCCTTTTAAAAAAAGGTTTCCCCTGACTTTTTCAGTATCAGACACCCATGGTCTACATAGACTCCAATCTCCAGGTTGTCTTCCTCCATGGCCCACCCACCACGCAATACATCAATCAGCCTTCCTCCCTCCTCTCTTGGTTACCAATTAGAAATGGCGAATGGTTAAGCATTTGGGATATGGAGTCAGACCATCTCAGTTATCAATTGTGTGACTCTGATAACAATGGTATGAAAGTAGATATTATAACTATCTTTATTTTAAATATGGAGAAGTTGAATAACAAAGCAGGTAGTTATAATATCTACTTTCATAGCATTGTTGTCAGGATTAATAAGATAATATATGGGTTTTTGTTGTTGTTGTTATTTTGGCAGCTGACTGGAACAGGGATCAAACCCTGTATTATCAGCACCATGCTCTAACCAAATGAGCTAACTGGCAGACCAAGATAATATATGCAAAAAGTGGATTGCACAGGAACTGGCATTTAGTAAGAGCTAAGTAAATACTGTTTTTATTTTTATTTATTTTATTTATTTTTTAAAAGATGACTGGTAAGGGGATCTTAACCCTTGACTTGGTGTTGTCAGCACCATGCTCTCCCAAGTGAGCCACGGGCTGTCCCTGTAAATACTATTTTTAAAAAATCATGTTATTTAGGAGATAGTGGTATAGTAGCTAGACTTGGATCCAGTATTGTCCTGCAGCACATACACCAAGTTCCCCCATGAAGATACATTGTGTCAAAACCAAAATGGTCTGACAAACCATTATGAACATTATTTTTAGGCTCTGCAGCCGGCTTGTTTGCCTTCAGATGTAGATTCTGGTTACGTACCTAAGCACATGACTGATACACCCGAACTCTGTGGGGTCCTCTAACATGGCTAGGAAGAATGCAGGACCATACAGGAAAGGTGTGTGTGGTGGGGAGTCAATGAGACCGTGGTCTGTGTTCACCCCAAGTCTTCCTGTACCTGCACCAGGAGCATTACCTTCTTCTACCACAGCTGATGGCCCAGCTCCCCCTTACACTGGAAACCTTCCTCACTGGGAAGACAACATTAATTGCTTTGTTATACAAACGAATAAGGACCTCTGCCCAGGTTTTAAAGGAAAATAACTCTATAGGACATAAAAACAGAAATAGTAGAGAATAATGCTTAAGAGCTTGATTCAGGATCCAGACAAGCTCTGGGCTGGAATCCTGGCTCCAGTAATTTCTGGTGTGTAACCTTCAGCAAGTTGCTTACCCCTCCGAGCCTCTATTTTCTTATCTGGAGGAAGAGATAATAAGTGCCTACCACACAGGGGTTATTGCGAGGGACAAATAAGATAACGTATGTCAGATAATTGGATGAGTGCCTGGCAAACACACTGTATTTAATAATGCCAGCTATTAACAGTAGTTTTGGTATCATTAATAAATGAATTTTGCTATCTTTCATGCCCTCTTTAGATTTTGGGGGGACACCACATGCATGGTGAAATCTAAGTCCATCTGCCATCAATAGGTTTCCTTAGCCAAGTACCTGGAGAGCAACTGCCTGGGTAGGTTAGGGCAAGGGTGATGTGAAAAAATTATAACAATCCGACCTAATCGTTCAGGTTGATTAAATTATTTCTAGCTTAAAGATTTTCAAGCCAGGTTCCTAACAGCCCTTCAGATAAATACTTCATATTACTACTGTCTTCAGATTTTTGTCCAAGAGTCAATTAAATTCAACAGTCACTGAGTAATTGTTCCATACTGAATACTCTGCTAAGCACTAAGATCAGGGATATCCAGCTGGCTGGTTAGCTCAGTTGGTTAGAGTGCAGCCTTATGACACCAAAGTCAGGGGTTTGGATCCCCATACCAGCCAGACACCAAAAACAAAATAAAGGTTTAGAGATATAGAAGGCTCAATTTTTGCTCAAGGAAATAACAGGTTAGCCATTATCTTTTTAACTATAAAATTTCCCAGAATCATCTCTACTCCATTTTCCCCCACATCCTTTAAGATGCTTCTTAATCTAGTCCTTGGTGAAAATCTCTGTCCTTATGCCTCCCACCATTCACATAAATTTGCCCTCCTTCAGTTCTTACACAACTAAACAATATCATTAATTTTCATGTTCTCTGTTTAACGCATATGAATCTCATCTTTCCAATCAGATTATAAGTAATGCTAGGGCATGAGTTTTCTATTAGTTCACTTCATATTACCACAAAACCTGCCATTCTCTTATTTCTACTTATGATCACCCATGATGATTGTGAAATTTTATAAGTTTATATAAAACATATAGTTTAACTTGTCTTTCTAAGTCAGTTGGGTATGAGACAGATTTGGGGCAAATGCTACTTTCCCATTCTACATCTCCTGATTCATTTAGGAAATTCCCTGTCTTTTTTTGCCTTTTAATTCTCTTTCTGCCATAATGTTGACATTGAACACAAGATCACTGAATTCTGCATGGAAAACGCCATTTCCGTTTTTGCATTTGGTTTTGAAAAAACTTGAGTCATTATCATCCACTTGGAAACCTTTCTAGAAGAGAACAGGTCAGCTCCTCAGCACATCTGCAACTCAAAGCCATGCAGGAGGGAAAGCAGAAAGGACTTTGCCTCCTTATCATCCTAAAGGGGAAATTTCTGTCTCATTCTAGCTTGAATGGAGGTAGTGTCTATTAACTCTACAAAGATTCTCACACTTTGGAAAAATATCCTGATTTTTCTGAAATCACATATTTGAAATCTCTTTTTACCACAGAACCCCAGAGTTGTTATTCTTGTTACTGTAATGCCACTGTGGGGAGTTCTGGGACTATTTTCACATTGAAGTACCACCCATGAGTTTGTGGTCAAGTCAACAGTAACATTCACCTCACTGAAACTGTACTTACTATATGCGAACACTCCCATTTCTTCAGTCTTAGAAAAAATATTAAAAAGGAGAGAGAAAAACCTTAGCATATAGGAAAATACCCTCTATCCTTGGATACCTACACATATGTTGGGATAGCTGAGCAAGGCTGAGGCAGGAGGTAGGGGATTTGATTGTGCTTGTGTGCATGTGGGTGTGCACATCTGTGTATGAACCAGACATTCACAAAGGAAGAAAAATTATTAATTCCATCAGGCAAACTGGTGAAAGAAGTACCAGACTCTGGGCCATTTTTAGACCTTAAATTGGCGTGTGCTATACATAGAGAGTACTTGGCTGATCTCATCTTTTTAGAGTAACTGAGACAAAGTAAAGGAGAGGCAAACAAAATGCAATGAGAAAAGGTAATGAGAGATTCAGATCATAACTACAATTTTTTTTTATAACATTATCTTTCTTATAACTATAGATGCGTGGAAAACCTCCCAGAGTCAGAGAATTAGATAAAATGGGATTCCATTTTGAAAAGAGATTGGAGATAACACGATCACTAAAGTCTGGGTGCAGAAGTGGAGAGTATTATCTGAATATTGTACTGATTTTATTTGATTTTAATGGTGTTCTCTAGTGTCACTATCGCTTGGGTGCCAAAATGTCTCTGAGCTACTGCATAAAACATGTCATCAAGAGAAACTGCTTCATGGGCACCAGGACACAATAAGCCTTTGCAAACGAACTCTGGAGAGATGACACAGAAACATATCTGAGCCTGACTGTTCCACACCCCTTTCTCTGGGAAGAAGGTGAAGTCCTCTACCCTAAACGGCAGAAAAACTCACCCTCTGAAGTGAGGGCAGGAATGAACCATTGCACCTTCCATCTCCAGGGCTTCTCTGGAAAGAGGAGGATGTGTATTCCAGAGATGAAGTGTATTTGGGACCCTCTGCCCTGTAGGGTGAAGTCGGGGGGTTGGAGTGGCCTGCATTGGCATGCTCAGGACCATGGTCCCAGGCTCCCCAACTTCAGAGCCTCCCAACTGGGACACACATTTTACCCATCAGTTCCTCCTCAACTCTACATTCTAGTTACTCCCCACTCCCTTCAAGAACCTCACAGCATCTTCCGCAGATATTAAGAGACAGGTGGACTCCACAAGACAACTAGAGAAACTGCAAACTATCCTTTTACAGAAAGGCACAATCTGTCCCCTCTTTTCTTCCATAATTTTCTCATCTGTGAAATGAGAATAACAGCCCCATCACATCTACTTCACACAGTGGAAGTGCTGCATAAGATGGAAAAAGCTATCAAAAGGCAAGGCATTATTATTGCTGTCGTTGCTATTTTTATTACACATCCCATAATTTCATATAACATAAAACAACAAAATATCTACTAAATATGCTTCATAAGGCAGTCCACAGCCTGCTGAGGGTGGCTGCATAAAAGCTTGTTAAAAATTCAGGTCCTTCAGCCTCATCTTAAACCTACTGAATCGGAACCTCCAAGTGTAGAGCCCAGAGGTCTATATTTTCAGCAAGCTCCCAGGCAGGGCTGACCATTAGCCAGGTTTGTCACCCCGATTTGCTCCATTCCGTGAACACTGGACAGAAGTATTGAGCCTGGTTTGGAGGAGGAGATGTATGACATATATCACTTCCTATACTTCTCAAACTTCACCAGTGCAGGTAGGTTACAGCACACACGACTGACGACCCCTTCCTAAGGAGTAGGAAGCTTTAGAGGGATTAAGGTCCCGGAGAGGACCACCAGAGAGAGGGAGAAGTGGTCGATAGGAAAAGGAATTGGACTCACCTACAATGATACCACAAGCACTGACCAATCCGATCTCTTTCTTCAGGGCTACTCCGCCCCCTCCGGAACCAGTCTCGGGGCTGGCCTCTGACTCTCTCCCACCTGGCTGATTCTTCTCAGTGTTGTTTCGGTGCCTGGCTCCTTTTTCCATCTTTCTCAGTAGGATTTCAACCTCCAAAAGCTATCTCTTTCTAAACGCGTGTGCGTGTAAATAAATATATTGAGACAGATTGTCTTTCAAAGTAAAACGAAATGGGGACCACTAAAAAAGACAAGCAGGTAAAAGAGAAAGCTGAAAATATTCCTCCTACTCCGTATTGACACTTTCTTGTCACTCGTGCTTGCAAACAAGGAAAGTGTTGTTAAAAAGGGGAGGAGAGAGACATATATATTTAAATATAAAAATAGAACTGTACCAGCGACTCGGCTGGAACTCTCCTGAAAGGGATGTATCTTCAGAAACCAGGACGGTTCTGTTCTGTGTACCAGGCAGTGGCTTATTTCAACCGCTTCAAAAAGATGGTCTGGATTTCCCTTCAGCTCTTCTCTTAATAAAAAAGAGGCAGCCTTCACCTTCCCTTAGTCTTTTCTTTTATAATGAGGATAAAAGTAGTTTTCATTAACTGCAGGGGGAAAAAAAAGGCAATCCTCAAGTACTTTCTTCTTTTCCAGAAAATCAAACTATGGATCTGACCGGTTTGCTCTAGATCTGGTTTCCACCTGCTGTGGTTTCTTTACCCTTCCCTGTCTTCTGCTTCCGCTTTTCCCAGATGTCTTCTTTCTCGCTTGTTGTCTCGTCCTTGTTTTCCTTCTTCCGATCTCCGTTCTATGGCACAGACTGCCCCATCTCCAGGTTATAGGGGAGTGTTACCTCCACACACGAGCGTGCTTCCCTTTACCAAGGGGTTTTATTTGCTGAACGAGGCTCCGCCCCTGCGATCCTTAGTCGCGCCATCCCCTTACTCTTCAATTTAAATCTTAGCACATAGCCCCCAAAGGTCACCGAGAAAGAGGATTAAATCATTTCTGTTTGTAATCGTCTCTCTTTCTCCATCTTCGTTCGTGCAACCAAGGGGAAGTAGAATCCTTCCACGTCAACTGTTCCGGGAGAGCTCATTAGCTAGTATAGCGTTACAGGTCATGCAGCATCTGTGAGCTTTATAAATAAGGGAACAGTTGTGCAGACACTTTTAATGCCATCGGAAATAAACTGGCCAATGTATTAAAATATTTAGGTCTGAACCATTTGAGGATATAAAACAGAAGGTTGTAGGGACACAATCTTCAAGTTTCTTGAAAGTAGGGAGAATCCAAGGGTGGGAGAGGGGAATGGAATAAATTAAGGATAATGGAAAGAGATTCATTTAGTGTAATTGTGAGCTACGACGAGAACAGAGGGGAAAAAATCACCAGGAAGAGGGGGTAGCCTCACTATTCACAGCTCTTACATAGGACTGGCAGAAATATGAAAAGAATGACTCAGACCATGGTCCCACGAGTTCTAATAATTTTTGCATCTTTAAGTTATTTGAAAAGCAGACGGGGGGAATTACTAGTACCTCGCTGATCATGAAGCAGACTTGTTGATGTTAAGAGATGACTAACTTATTACCATATTGATATTGTGCCTCTGCTTCTCTGAAGAATTTCACTCAGAAACTGCTGCTTCACTGTGAGTGCAGTCATGTCTCTTTACAATTGCAAAGCACTTTGAAAAAACAGCATGAAGCAATATAGCAGACAACACCATATATCTAAAATAACGTTAATTTGAATTTTATCACATATATTATGGAAAATTATTTTATTTCAAAGTGGGTCTAAAAAAGTTGCCCAAACTGCCCACTAATCACAGAAATTTGACCTCACTTTTTAGAAAATGTTCTGAAAGATTTTAGGTTTTAAGGAAAATAAATACTCAATTCCTTAAAATGAGGTTGGGTGATGTATTATAGCAAAAGACTTTTCCAGGTGGGATAAAGTCTGATCAGCAGTCTTTTTTTCAGTCTGCCCCTTGATCACTCAGCAAATATTAAGAGGTTTCAAAGGTTGGGAGTTCTCCTACTCCTTCTGCTAGTTCAAGATACAGCAAATTGAAAGCCTCAGCAAAAAAAAAAAAAAAAAAAAAAAAAAAAAAAAAAAAAAAAGAAAGAAAGAAAGAAAAAGGGGGGGGATAGGGTATAAAAGATTTTCAAGGGCCAGCCTGTGGCTCACTTGGGAGAGCGTGGTGCTGACAACCCCAAGTCAAGGGTTAAAATCCCCCCCCCAGTCGTCTTAAAAAAAAAAAAAAAAAAAGAAAGAAAGAAAGAAAAAGGGGGGGGATAGGGTATAAAAGATTTTCAAGGGCCAGCCTCTGGCTCACTTGGGAGAACGTGGTGCTGACAACACCAAGTCAAGGGTTAAGATCCCCTCACCAGTCATCTTAAAAAAAAAAAAAAAAAAAGATTTTCAACAAAAAGAACAGACAAAGCAGGGAATATAAAGCACAAAACTCTGCAGGAGGGGATGAGTCAAGGGAAATGAAAAAATTTTGAATTGCCTCTGGTCTTTCCTGACATTGAGAAAAATTTGATGGGTTCATTTTTAAATAATCCAATTTGAAGATTTCTGCTTAGATTTTAGCATCAAGGTATAAAACAAATAATCTTTCTCTTTCTCAAATGTGAGTTCTTTCAGTAATGTTTTGTAGTTCTAATTTAAATGATACAGACTTAATATGGGATAAAACATGAATGTGATGAATTCGAGGTCTCACGCCAAAATCAGTGCAAACCTATAACAAATATGGCAAGCTTTAGCCCTCTCAATATGTGAACCACGAAGCTGGGGGGCGGGGGAGGGTTCACAGGATCAAATACATTCTTGTGATACAGTGGTACTAAGTACAACAAAGTGGAAAGGAAGGGTTGTTGAAGATTAATATTTCTATTTCTTTAGCACTTGGAATTTGGAAGTGGCTTATACTGTCTATTAATGGTGCAATGTGAAAGTTAGGAAAGGAATCTCCCCTCCTTCAAAAGGGACATAAAAATTCATATTATGTGCCTCTCTTTAGGTTGGGATCTTTTTGTGACATAAACCCTTAGGTGTGTCAAAATACCATGTGACTAACACTGGACACAGGAAAGAAAGAAAAGTTTTGGTGTAGTTTGTTGAGAAAAGTCTGTAAAAAATTATTAAGGGAAGTTTATTAGATTCTGAGCAGTGCATTTGCCTTTATATTTTTGTTCTACTCCCTACATTTAAATAGTGCTTTATAGCCTACAAACTATTTTATGAACAATCTCAATTTTTTCCCTCCTTATTAAATATCTTGGGTAGACAAGGCAGTTATTTTAAAGACTTTAAAGACTAGGAGGCTGAGGCTTGAAGAGTGTCTTACCTGAGGTCAAAGAAAAGACACAATCTATTCCAGGGAAAGCGGGATATCAGTGCTCACATGGACTCTGATATCAGTGCTCATGCTTTTTCCAGGACTCTATGGCTACTTGTCAATGCCTCAACTTCTTTCACCTGAAGGAAACATATAAGACTTTTGATCAGGGACATACCTATGGGTTCTTGAGTTGATGTCATAACTGTGCCTTCTGGAGACCCACCTTGATGCCAGCACTTAATAGTGAGACCCATAAGACTTAATCTGCCACCACCCCAAAATTTGTCACCTCTTTCACACGTCCTCGGCTTGGACGTACTTAGTATTTCAAGTACTTAGTTCAGCTCTCTTTCCAATAGCTGAGCAACTATTTCAGTTGTTTTGCATGCTTAAGATGGGAAGAAATTAATCCCTTTAACCAGGGAAAGGGTGGGGGAAAGCGTGGTTTTCTTACGAATACGTATTTAGGAGGAGAAAGGCTGTGCGAGGCCGACACCTACTGCCTGAAGAGGAATATGGCAGTCACACAGAAACACTGCCATGTTCCGATTTTCCCTTTTTGAAAAAACAGGTAAGAAGTGTCTGTTAATACCAAAGAATAGAACACAACACTCATCCACTCTATTCCTGATTCTTTTCTGGATCCAATAGACAGTACTTCATTCTTGTTCTTTGTAACAGAGCCGCGAAGTCTGAGGTCACTAACATAGGACCCAAATCTCTCCCCGGGCTCCCACCCACCTTCTTCTTGAAGAAGAAAGTCAGAAGAAAACTTCTGCCCAAAGTCAGAAGGAAACCCTGCTTTAAATTAAAGCCAGCTTTCTTCCCAGAGTCCCAGGGACCACTGCCTATGGTCAATTAGATGGTGGCTTTCTGAGCCAGTGGTCCTAGGAGCCCTTATTTAATTTAAAAATGGAAAGCAGATGAAAATTAGTGAGAAAAGAGGAAGGAAATAAAAAAGGCCAAAATAGGTCAGAAAGAAAGAAAGGAAGAGAAAGTGAGGAGAATCAGTTAATAAACCCTTTTTAGTGTGTGCTCTGTTTGCCTTTTGGACATATTCTAAATTCAAAGGAAGTTGTATCTTCTAGGGTTTATACAGTCCTGAGAATCTGGATAGAGCAGACCCTGTTTTGTTATGATGGTTAATTAATTCATGCTCTTCTGGAGATAATAGTGAATCCTTGCTCTGACACTACAGACAAAAATTCCAGCAGATTATTCTTCTGTCTGCTGCACTTGGCCAGATTCCATCGAGCCAGCCCAGCACTAGTAGGAAAGAAGAAAGATGCCCTCCCTGTGGTGGGCCACACCTCTTTGATTCCTTTGCTGGGCCCAATCTGTCATGGGGTGTTGCTTTGTGTTGCTTTGCCCCCCACGGATTTGTCACCCCACTTTCCCTGGGTGACAGAGATGCAAAGGATTACTTAAAGCCCATCTCTTCTGAGCAGTGAGAAGCTCCAAAGTGGTTAACTTCCTTGGGACCCTCCAGCAAGAGGCAACCCTTCCTCGGGAAATTATCCCTGAATTGGGGTTCTCTTCCTGCATTTATTTTCCAGACCAGGAAGTTAAAGGAAGAGACATAGGTAGGGTTATAATTTAACAATATAAGCTGGTAACTTTCAGTGAAACAAGCCAGATGACATTCCAGTAAGGCAATTAACAAAAGCTTGATCTTAGCAAACATTCCTTCTTCCTCCAGAAAATTTTCCAGTATCTTTACATTTCCATCAGTAACTAATCTGTCCTTGAGCCAGCAACCTTGCTGTACCACAATTCTTATCTTGCAACAGAGACTCAATAGCCTGGGGAAAATTTCCAGTCCTCTACAAGGTCAATATTTGAAACTGCAAGGTTTTGGAAAACCAGGCCCTGTGAAGTACATATGCTTTATAGTATATTCCACAATGGGGTGTTAGTATTCTTTCTAAGGATTTAGGAGACTCCAGTACTGAGTACTTTAATATGGAAACTTCCACTTCCTAACTGGTTTTCATTACATTTACCTAAGACAAGTGCTCATATTTTTTAAGATGTGGATGATAAATTTTCTGAGGGCAGAGACCTGCTTTGTTTGCTGCTGTTACCCCAGTACATAAAAGGGTGCCTGGCACTCAATAAATACGATCCAATGAATGAATGAATACCTTGTGAATGTACAAATGAATGATGTACATTAATGCATAATAAATAAAATAATTACTGATTGGTTGATGTGCCAACTAATTGTAGTAAGATGTAGCCCCCAGTATCTGGCCAGATGCTGCTGTCTGATCAATAAGGTGAAGACTGGTACCAGCCAGCTGCCAAAATAAATAAATAGATAAATAAGATGAAAACTGAGAAATGATCACTGAATTGGACCATATGGTGGCTATTGGTGACCTTGACAAGAATGGATTCTGTGGGATAATGGGGACAAAAACTGTAGTGTAGTAGATTCAAGCACGAATGGAGGTGAGGAATTGGAGACAGGGTAGTAGAGAAGTTGGGTGGTAGCTGGAAAGGAATGTGAAGTAAAGGAAAGCTCTGCTTTGTTTTTTTAATAGGAACTATCACAGCACATTTGTATGCTCATAGGAATAATCCAATAACAAGTGAAAAACTGATAATGCGGGAAAGAGAGGAATAATTCCTGGACAGGGGCTAGGCTGTAGTAAGAGGAGAAGACCCCAGGCAAGGTTTTGGCTTTGGATTATGTCATCTAAAGCACAAATCTCAAGCAGACCCTTAACACTGCCCAGCAATCCTATCACAATGCTATAGTCAATTGAATTTTCCATTTACCTTCTCCCTCTTCGAACCAACACCACCCCCAAATCTTCACTACCAGTTGGCATCCTTGACTGTTGTTTCATGGAGAAAATAGAAATAGGCAGAGGAGAACTTCCAAATCCTCCATCCACTAAATCTGTCAATCTGCCTGTAGCTTTACCTGCACACTCTGCCTTCCCTCCTATGGAAATGAATGTGCTGTCTGTGCTTCTACACATCTCCCCAAGTTGAGCACTAGCTTCCCTGCCCTATCTCCTTGCTCAGGGACTTTAGTCCTGGAAAATTAGTAATGATATAAAATATTGGAACAACAAAGTCAGCAAGCTTGATCTAATAGATCTCCAAAGAACCCCGCATTAAAAAACTAGAAAATATGCATTATTTCCAAGTATGAATGGAATATTCACAAACATTTCCATTTACTGGGTCACAGAGAAACTCTCGAAATTTCAAAGACTTGAAAGCACACAGCCATCACACAGATTCTTGGGTCACAAGGTGATTAAATTAGAAATCAACAACTAAAAAATAAGGTTAAAAAACATGTGTGGGAAAATTTTAAAAGCAACTAATTAACTTGGTTAAATAATAACAATGGAAATGATGAAATAACTAGAAGTTAATTGATAAAGAAAGTACTGCTTTTAAAAAACTGTAAGATGCAGCTAAGGTAGTATTTTGAGGTAAATGTAAAGTTTTAAGTGCATTGATTTTAGTCAACATGAAAGACAAAATAAATGAATTAGGCCATTAGAGGAGCCACCTGGAATTATGATCACTTTACTCATAGCACATATAACCGTGTTTCTCTTGTCTCCCCCTAAGCCTCCAGTCTCCTTTGTTGCTATCATTTAGCGTCATTGCTCTAGACCCAATTGTTTTATAATTATCTTTCTTCATTATGGTCTCGTTTCTATTCAGTAATCCGATTTAGCATGAATTCTCCTGTATTTCATACCTTAATTTCATGTGCTCAGTATCTTCTTCCAACACTCCCTGGACCTCACACCTCAGATGAAACCTGTCCTCTCCCGGCTGACAGCACGGTGCCCTCCTGGTACTCTTCAGTAGAAGTGCTTCCCTGCCCTGTTTTAATGGGGCCTGGATGGTGGAAGGGACTAATATTTATTGAGCAACCACCATGTGCCAGACTCTTTAAGGAGCAAGGCACTTAATCTTGTTTTAACCTCATTTAACCTCCCAAACACCCTTCAAGGTAAGCACTGTTGTTCCCATTTTGCAAATGAGGAAGCTGGGGTTTGAAAAGGCTTAAGTGACTTGCCAGGATGCACAGTGGCAGAGCCATAAATTGGCTCTCACTCTTCATGGACCCCAGGGGATTTGTTCTTTTCACTGTGCCATGCAGACAGCAAGGACAGCATTCCTTTCCATCCCTGTCACTTTCAGACATCCATCCCATTACTGTATCTCAATTCTTCCCTGGAGACTTCGTACCACTTGGTCACTTTCTCGATTGCTGTCGTCTAGTAGACCTCTGAAAAATTCCTTATGGACCTGAGCACCTGGCTTAGCATTTGCTCTCCAAACCAGAGCCTAGACACTTAACCATTATGTAAAAATTGCCTTTTACCATGTGCTGAAGAATTTCTTTTTTTGTTTTTTCCCTTTTCGTCTTTTTTCGTGACCGGTAACGGGATCGCAACCCTCGGTGTCGCGCCTGCACCGCGCTCAACCAGTGAGCGGACTGGTCTCTATATGGGATCCGAACCCTCGGCGGGAGCGCCGCTGCGCTTTCAAGCGCCGCACTCTACCGAGTGCGCCACTGGGCTGGCCCTGAAGAATTTCTTTTTGACTACAACTGCCAATCATTTGACTCTCCTGTTGTGTCATTTGTAATAAACCTGCTCTTTGTCACTATTCTGTCTGCTCCCTCTTCAGCCTTGTCCTCTCATCCTTCACTCTAAGTCCTGAGTGATCATGCCAAAATACATGGCCCAACCTCTGGCTGGCTTCTAAGCTCACTCTGCATCTCAAGCCTCCTTCCAGTCCTCAAATGTACCCCCCAAAGTGCTTCTATCTATGTTTTTTCTGCCTAGAAGCTTCCCTTCCCTCTCAGCCTAGTTCACTGCTATTTGTCCTTCTGATCTAGCATAAATGTTACTTCCTCAGAAAAGGCTCTACCCACCCTGTCACTGGTCCTAGATGTGTTCTTTGCTTTATAGTACTCACTTGTAATTATACATTAATTATATAGTGTCTCCATTAAGTAGAGTGATTTTATGATTAATGTCTATATTCCCAACTAGACTGCAAACTCCACGAGTGAAGATACAATGGCTCTTTTTGGTCATCAATACCTCCAGAGTCCAGTACAGAGCCTATGACAAAATGGGCACTCAATTGAAAATTGCTTAATGAATGAACATGGGACACATAAGTGGTGACAATTGGTGGATAGTTGTATATATGAATCTGTAGCCCAAAAGAAAGATCTGGCGAAAAATTCTGATTTGAGTTATTAGCACACAAGTTATGTTCATCCGGAAATGTTATCACCCAGAAAGGCTGTTTAGAATAAAAAGAATACAGGACTCAGCTCAGAGACCTGGACATTCCAGTCATTGGCTTCTAAACCAAACTCCTCTCAGTTCTCTGGACAAAGCTGTTCTTCCTCCTGTGCTCCCTATTCCAGCCATGGCCACGGCATCATGCACTCAATCACCCATGCCAGACAGATATTCCCAGATACCTTCGTCTTTTTCCCTCCCTCTTCCCTTTTTAGCCCCATATGCAATTGGTTACCAAATCCTGTTGCTTCTACCTCTGAAAATTGTCTCACAGCTGTTTTCTTCTTCCCATACCGAAGCTGCTGCCCTATCCCAAAACTACTCATCTCTCTCCTTTCCCACTGCAGTAGCCTACTAATCTCCCTATCTGTGACCTTCTATCTCTTTATTTTGTCCCCAGAGTTATGTTTTATAAAGCACGGGGCTGATCATGTTTCTATCCTGCTCAGAAGCCTTTGATGGCTCCCACTGAATAAAGCAGTGGTCCCTAAGGCTGGCTGAGTGAGCATCACTATCACCTGAGGAACTTAAAAAATATATACTTGGCACAGAGAAAGTGCTCAATAATTTCTCAGGTAGACTTTCTCCTATGGTACTCTCTGATGGCAACTTTGTGCAGTGGCAAATCTTCATCTTACCCACAAAATTCCCTCTGAGATTCTAATTCAATGGATCTGTCTCTCATTTGGAGTAATCACTAGCTTAGAAAATAAAATCTAAACTCCTGTATAGAGGCTCCAATCCATCTCTCCTGCTTTTCCTCCATTTATCTTCTTTTCTCTGCCATCCCTCTTGATGTCCCATTCATGCCTCCCTGCAGTCACACTGGACCATCCTATAGCTTCCCATATTAATGACTTGCTTTTCCACTGCCTTGAATGCTCCCTCCTCTCCACCTCTGCTGGATGAAACTTTCACATTGCTTAAGGCTCATTCAGACACCTGTTCCTCTAGGAAACCTGCCCAGGTGAACCCGATCTCTCTTCTCTGTGTTCTAACAGCATTCTGCACTTCCTCAGGGAAGCCTTCCCAAGTTATATACGCTCATAGTGCCTGGTGTTCCATCACTCATGACAGTACTTAGTACTTAATGGTTAAATTTTTATTTGTGAGATTGAAAATAAAAATGTCTTCCTTTCCTACTGTACTGGAAGTATCTTGAAGGCAAGAGCCATGTCTCTTATGCCTTCAAAAAGTTTATGGAAAGATTCATAATATCTTTCAATTCTATTTTTCCATGAGCTTTTTGTATCATTGTACAATTGCTACATAATGTAGAAGCTCAATAATATTCGTTGACTGAGTGAATAAATATTTTTGAAATTACCACATATTCTGTTTTGTAGTACACAAAATTGTATACACACTTGGATTCACAATTCAGTACTAGGGTTTTTGAAGGAATAGATGATATTTCTTATGTCTTTGTACCCTGTCCCACTCCCACCTAGCTTTGTGTCTTGTGTACAGTGGGAGCTTAGATAAAACTGTCTCACTAGAACCCCAGGAGAATGTAAACTCCATGAAAACCAGGACTTTCTTCTTCCTTGCTGTATCCCCAGTGGTGAGAACACTTGGTCCATGGTATTTGCTTAGGAAATATTTGTTGAATGAATGATTTAATTGCTAGATGGTTCTTTCTCCTACAGTACCTATTGGTAACAACTTTATATAACCACCAATCTTCTTTTTATCCCTAAATTTCTCTTCCTCCTTGAAATGTAATCCTGTTCAAGTGTGCTAAAGTGGCAGTGAGGTAAGTGTCTCCCTCATAGTTTTTTCCCCCCATTCCATTATTCATCAAATATTTACTGGGCACCTACTATATACCAAATACCATGGAGAGCCTGGTAATCCCAAAATGAAGATACAGTTCTCAGTCTGGTTAGTTAGAGAAAAGTGAAAAATTACAACATGGGAAGACAAGAGCTATGATAGAGAGAAACACAGGCTACTCTGGGAGCACGCCCCAGTTGGGCAGATCAGAGTAGGCATCTGGGGGAAGTGGTTTCTGAGCTGAATCTGGAAAGATAAATAGAAGTTAATAAGGAGAATATGCTGAGCAAAGGAAACCCCTTGCACAAAGGCACACCGGTGAGAGAGTGTGATTTAAAGTCAGTGTGACTGAAGCATACAGTGCCTTTTACCGAACCCTGAGAGATGGAAAAATAAACATAGATCATGAAGAGTTTAATGCCATGCTCAGTAAATTGTCTTTAAAATTTCAGGCAATTTTAAGCAGAACAGCAATCAGATCTGGCAGCAGTGGTAGAACAGAATGGAGCTGGGCAAATCTAGAGGCAGGAAGCAGTTAGGAGGCAATTAGGGTAATCAAATCAAGGAATAAGGAAGGACGAAGAGAAAGCAAGACTGGTAAAAATGGAAAGAAGATGGATTCAAGATATATTTATAAAATGTCTATAACTGATGAACAATGAACTTCTAGAAAATTACTTTTAGACATAATTGCATGAATGCTCAAAGATAAATGAATAAAGATGTTTATTACAGCATTTTTGCCAAAGAATTGGAAACACCCTATATGTACATCAATATGGGATAAGTTAATTAAATTAAGGTGTAACTAATCAAACCACACAACCTTTAAAAAGAATGATGTATAAAGGTAAAAATGAAATATTAACTAAAAAACAAATTGTAGACATTATACATAATATTATCACATTTTTCTTCAAGTGTGTATAACAAATATTTATGTCGTGTGTTGATATATGCATTGAAAGAAATTCTGGAAAGATTTATACAAAGGCTGTCAACCATGTTTGTTTTGAAGGAATAGGATTGGGGTGATGGGCTTTCACTTTCTAATTTATGAACTTGTATTTTAATTTTTTTTAACAACTGAATGCAACATGTGATTTTTTTCTTTCTTTTTCTATAAAGAACATTTGTGGGACAATTGGCAAAATTTGAATAAGGTCTCTAGACTTAATAACAGTACAAATTAATGTTAATTTTTCGATTCTGATAATTGAACTGTGTTTATGTAAGAGAATGTCCTTGTTTATAAGAAGTACTCACTAAAATGGACATTCGGTCTGCAACTTATTCTCAAATGGTAAAAACCAATAATGGAGAGAGAATAACAAATCAAACATGGTAAAATGTTAAAATTTGGGGAATCTGAATTAAGGTGAACAGGAATTCTTTGTTTTATATTTGCACTTTTCTGTAAGTCTGAATTTATAAAATTAAATGTTTTAAAAAGGTGAAAATGTAATATATGTACATATTCTTGTAAATATATAAATGATCTGTGGTAAGCTACACAAGAACTAGTACTATTAATACTTTGGAAATGAGAATTTAGC
>NW_007726364.1:368838-369923 GCF_000696425.1 Galeopterus variegatus
AAAAGGAGACTAATTATTCACTGAATGCCCTTTGATACCTTTTGATCAAAGAAAATAATTCGATAAGAAAATAATTTTCTCATCAAAAATAAATATAATTTTAAAATAATAAAACATTTTGTATAATGCAGAATTTCAAACATACTCAAAAGTAGAGAGAATACAATGACCTCTCATATTCCAGAACCATCGCCCAGATTCTATGGTCATCAAGATTTCCCTTCATTGCTTTATCTCCATTCCCCCCACTATTTCTTGTCTTCTTTGCTGATGTGTTTTAAAGAAAATTCCAGACATCATGCCATTTCATCCCTACATATCTCAGTAAGGACTTCTGAGAAAAATTATGAACATTTTCTTATACGAAACAAGGCCATTATTACACCTAACAAATAACAATAATTCCTTGGTATCAACTAATATCCAGTCCATAATAAAATTTCTTCACATGTCAAAAACGTCCACATACTGTATAAAAACACTGTGCTCTAGCTAGTAAATTCGCTTTTCATGGAGTGTGGGTTAACAATTCTCAAACAGGTATACTGGGGTTGAACAAATGTGTATAGTGGATGTTGGGAGCCAGGGCTCTCACTGTTAGAAAGCGAAGTTATATGAAATCAAGAAGGAAGGGTAGAATGAACCCTGTGGTACTGGGTTAGAGTCAGAGACATCAGTATGAACTCATGTTTAGCTTAATATATATATAGATATAGATATATGTATAAACAGATATATGTATAAACAGCCTCAGTTATTCGTGGTCAAATATTAAATGAAAGATTCCAGAAATAATCAATTCATAAGTTTTAAATGCTGCACTGCTCTGAGTAGTATCATGAAATCTCCTGCCATCCCTCTCCGCACTGCCTGGGACATGAATCTAGATGCTACCCCCTCCCATTAGTCACTTAGTAGCCATCTTGGTTATCAAATTAATTGTCCCTGTATTGCAGGGTTTGTGTTCAAGTAACCCTTATTTTACTTAAAAATGGCCCCAAAGCACAAAAGTAGTGATGCTGGAATATTGTTATAATTGTTCTATTTTATTATTAGTTATTGCTGTTAATCTCTTACTGTGCCTA
>NW_007726364.1:370409-374105 GCF_000696425.1 Galeopterus variegatus
CAGATATATGTATAAACAGATATATGTATAAACAGCCTCAGTTATTCGTGGTCAAATATTAAATGAAAGATTCCAGAAATAATCAATTCATAAGTTTTAAATGCTGCACTGCTCTGAGTAGTATCATGAAATCTCCTGCCATCCCTCTCCGCACTGCCTGGGACATGAATCTAGATGCTACCCCCTCCCATTAGTCACTTAGTAGCCATCTTGGTTATCAAATTAATTGTCCCTGTATTGCAGGGTTTGTGTTCAAGTAACCCTTATTTTACTTAAACATGGCCCCAAAGCACAAAAGTAGTGATGCTGGAATATTGTTATAATTGTTCTATTTTATTATTAGTTATTGCTGTTAATCTCTTACTGTGCCTAAGTTATAAATTAAATTTTATCGTAGGTTTGCATGTATAGGAAAAAACATAGCATGTATAGGGTTCAGTGCTATCTGCAGCTTCAGGCATCCACTGGGGGTCTTGGAACATATCCTCCCTGGGTAAGGGGGGACTACTGTACATGGGTTAGTGTATTGTTAAAGTAAAAAAAAATTATATGGAGACAAATCTCTAAGAAAACATTTTATTCAGAAAAACAGGATTGCATACACACAGACTGGGATGGTCTCTGGTATGTCTGAAAAACAAAGAAAGGGTTGGGAGTTTTATTAGAAAGAGAAATGCTACTTGTTGTTTTGAAAGGAAGCTCATTGGCACTAGTAAAGTTTTTTGGAGTTGGCAGGTATTGATTGGTGAGTGACAGCAGTAGGCAAAATTAGTCTTAGAGTCATGGCAGGGCTTTTTAGCAACTATTAGGTAAAACTAGTCTTAGGGTTACAGTAGGCTGTTTTCAGAAGAAAATTCTTCTTGAAGCAGGTGCTGTGTGCCCCAAGTGCTTTTTTCCTCCTGGCCCTTTGATTCCAATTTTAGTTTGGGTATGACAAGAATGACCCAATTTGCATAACCAACTTTCACGGTACATACAAATATTACCTAGCACTGTTCACTGACAAGACCTAGAAGCAATGACACCCTTGTGGCAATGAGCACATGTTGTGCCCAGAATTTGGTTTCAGAATGCAATTCTTCAATAAAGGCAACCAGGGCTCCTTGAAGAAATGGCTGATTTTAGAGCTGGAGCAAGGTAAATACAAGATGAGTCTGGAGGATTTCAAAAGTTCGTAGGAATCAATCTGAAAGTGCTCCACAATGACCAAAGCTGGAATAATTTGAGCAATAAGAGAAATGGCATAATATTAGGTTATAATCCAAAGTATAAAATAAATACTAATATACTTGCATCCATACTTATAAATAGATGATTAAACAAATAACTAAATGCTGAAGTAGAAACATCTTCTTTCCAGAAGAATCCCAAATAAAATTTGGAGATACTTCTCCCTGCAGAAGGTGGTGCTTAACCACCCCATCCCCACACACAGGGTGGGCTGAATGTAGAGTCTCACTTTCAAAGAACAGATTATAGAAAGGAAAAAATAGTAACTTTACAGTGGAGGAACCTGGCAAACACTCTTACCTAAGGGATCTAGATTGGTACCACCAGTTTGTTATGTGGATATAATAGACCCCCAATATGATGTAATGAGGGGGGCACTTCACCTCTGTGGTATTCTTTTTAAAACCCGTGACTCAGTTGAATCGTGACACAACATCAGGCAAGGCCAAAGTGAGAGACATTCTACAAAACACCTGACCAAATTTTCTCAAAACTGTCGAGGTCATGAAAAACAATAAAAGGGGCCGGCCCGTGGCTCACTCGGGAGAGTGCGGTGCTGATAACACCAAGGCCACGGGTTCGGATCCCATATAGGGATGGCCGGTTGGCTCACTGGGTGAGCGTGGTGCTGACAACACCAAGTCAAGGGTTAAGATCCCCTTACCGGTCATCTTTAAAAGAAAAGAAAAAAGAAAAAAAGAAAAACAATAAAAGATTGAGAAATGTTCACTGACCAGAGAACACTAATGATACATGACAACAAAATGCAATGTGGTATACTGGATTCGATCTTAGAACAGAAGAAGGACATTAATGGAAAAACTGGTGGAATCTGAATGATGTCTGGAGTTTAGTTAATAGTAACATCCCAATGTTGGTTTCTCACTTTTGACGACTATACCATGGAAATGTAAGATGATAACGTTAGAGGAAACTGAAACTGGGTGAAGGTATACAGGAACTCTCTGTACTACCTTTGCAACTTTTCTGTACCTGTAAGACTGTTCCAAAGTAGAAAGTTTATTTCACAGAAAAAAAAAAGGGAATTTTATGAACAATTTTATACCAATGAATTAAACAACTTAGATAAAAATGGACAAATTCCTTGAGATATATAAACTACCAAAACTCTTGGAAGATGACCAGATAACCTGAATATCCCTATATCAATTAAAGTAATTAAATTTGTAGCTAGAAAGCTTTCCACAAAGAAAACTCTAGACCCAGATGGCTTCACTGGTGAATTCTACCAGACATGTAAGAAAGAAATAGTGCCAATTCTACACATACACTCTCAGAAAATCAAAGAGGAAGGAGTAGTTCCCAAATGATTCTTTGAGGCCAGCATTACTCAGATTCCAAAACTAGACAAAGATATTACAGGAAAACTAAAGACCAATTCTTCTCATGAAAATAGATGCAAAAATTATAAACATAATTTTAGCAAATCAAATCCGATAATATATACAAAAGATAATACATCATGAACAAGTTTATCACAGGAATACATAGCTGGCTTAACATTCAAAAACAGTCAATGTAATTCACCATAGTAACACACTAAAAAAAAGAAAAATTATATCAACCAATACAGAAAAAGCATTTAACAAAATCCAATATCTAATCTTGTTTAAAATAAAAAACTCTCAGCAAATTAGAAATAGAAGGGAACTTCCTTGAAAGGGCATTTGTGAGAAAACTACAGCCAGCATTATACTTAATGGTGAAATACTGAATGTTTTATTCCTGTGGTCAAGAATAAGACAAGGATATATGCTTTCACCACTTCTACTTAACATTGTGTTGACAGTTATGACCAGTGCAATTAGTCAAGAAAAAGAAATAAAGGCATCCAGATTGGAAAGGAAGAAATAAAATTGTTTTTATTCACAGATATCACGATCATCTATATAGAAGCCAAATGGAATCTGCAGAAAAACTCAGAACTAATAAAGGAGTTTGACAAGGTTGTAGGATACAAGATGAATACACACACACACACACGAAATCAATTGTACTTCAATACAATAAGCACTCAGAAATTTAAAATTTAGAAAACACCACCATTTATAATATCATCCAAAAGTATGAAATTCTTAGGGATAAATCTGATAGAATATGTAAAAGACCTGTACACTAAAAACTATAAAGTTGGGCTGGCCCGGTGGCGCACTGGATAGTGCGCCACTTGGGAAGCGCGGCGGCGCTCCCGCCCGAGGGTTCGGATCCCACATACGGACCGGTTCCCGCTCACTGGCTGAGCGAGGCGCGGGAGCAGCACTGAGGGTTGCAATCCCGTTGCCGGTCCCCGGTCCGGTACGGGGGCAACACTGAGGGTTGCGATCCGTTGCTGGACACGGAAAAAGACAAAAAAGACAAAAAAAAAAAAAAAAAAACCTATAAAGAATTACTCAGGGAAATTAAAGACTTATATAAATGGAAAGAAACATTTTGTTCATAGAATGG
>NW_007726364.1:375019-375924 GCF_000696425.1 Galeopterus variegatus
TGAACACCGAACCGTCCTCAAACCTTAGCTCCTTAGTGCACCTGAGGATAAAATACTTCAGGGTGGTATTTCAGCCTGACGGTCTAAACGACACGAGGTTTGGATGGCTGGGAGTGCTTGGGTGGAAAAAAAAAAAACCTATAAAGTATTACTCAGGGAAATTAAAGACTTATATAAATGGAAAGAAACATTTTGTTCATAGAATGGGAAACTCAATATTGTTAAGAAGTCAATTCTCCTCAAATTGATCTATGGATTCAATGCATTTCCAATCAAAATTCCACCAAGAGCAATGAGGTGGAAGGAGGAAGTAGTGAGGTGACAAATCCACATCTCCCTGTTCCTCAGCAGAGCCCAGTGGCGAGCTAAACTTCTATCTCCACTCAGCAGCAAGGAAGTGGTGTGATTCAATGCTCACTTTTCCCTGGGGAGGTGCCAGTGGAACCCAGTGGAGGGCTGGACATGCCCCCTCTCCAGGAACTGTGTGCTACACCTAAGCAGAGTAAGGGAGGGAGGGGGGAGATGGGGAAGAGAGAGAAAGAGAGAGAGGAAGAGAGAAAGAGAAAATATGATTCAGAGTCTCACAACATAATACCCAAATGTCCACTATATAATCAGAAAGCACTCATCATGCAAGAACCAGGAAAATCTCAATTTAAATTTAAAAAGACAATCAATAGACACTAACACTGAGATGTCACAGATGTTGAAATGATCTCACAAAGATTTTAAAAAGGCCTCCATAAAAAATGCTTCAATGAACAATTACAAACACATTTGTGAAAATTAAAAAAAAGAGGAAGTCTCACCAAAGAAATAAAAGATAGAAAGAACAACCAAATGGAAAGTTTAAGGTGAAGTGTTACGTTGTTCACTTGCCATCTTTCCATTCTTCTGAGGTAAGC
>NW_007726364.1:378970-381049 GCF_000696425.1 Galeopterus variegatus
CACTTATTGGTGGGAGCTAAAAATTAATAAATAAATTCACACACACACAGACACACACACACACAAAACTGGGGGGGCAGGGGAAGAAGACATAACAACTACAATTACCAGAAGTCGATATGACAAGCAAATAGAAAGGACATTGTTGGGTGGGAGGGAGGAGGGAGGGAGGTTTTGGTAAGGGGCAACAATAATCAACCACAATGTATATTGACAAAATAAAATTAAAAAAAAAAAAAAAGATTATGATCAGACACAAATTCTGGAAAGAAGAAATGAAACATTGACATAAAGCAGCAAAAAAGATTAAATAAATGACAAGAACTCTCAAAAAAAAAAGAAAAAGGAAAAGAAAGTTTAGACATGAAAAATATGATAATCAAAAAATTTTTAAAACCTCACTGATGGGCTCAATAACAGAATGGATAAGACAGAGGAAAGAATATGTAATTGAAGACAAGATAATAATAATAATCTGAACAGAGAGAGCATGGGCCTAAAAAAATGAGCAGGACCTCAAAAATCAGATTTAACATTTGTGTCATTGTAGTCCCAGAAAAAGAGGAGAAAGAGCGTGAGAATAAAAATATATCAGAAGGAATAATGACTGAAACTTTTCCAAATTTGGTAAAAAAAATAATAAGCCTATAGGCTCAAGAAGTTGAGTGAACTCCAATCAGAATAAAACCAAAGAAATCCATGCAAAAAAAATCATAATCAACACTAATAATTTTCAGAAAATAATTAAAGACAAAGAAAAATTCTCGGTAGCTAGAGAGGAACGACACATTACCTAAAGAGAAACAATAGTTCAAATGACAGTGCATGTCTCCTTGGAAACCATGAATGCCAGAAGAAAGTTGCACAACATTTTTAAGTGCTGAAAGAAAACAACTGTCAACCCAGAATTCTATACTGAGCAAAAATATTCTTCAGGAATAAGGTGAGATCAAGAGATTCTAAGATGAAGGAAAACTTAGAGAAGATGTCATTAGCACCAAAACCTAAAAGAATGGCTAATGGAAGTTCTTTAAATAGAAAGAAAATGATATAAGAAGGAAACTTGGAACACCAGTAACAAAAAAAGAACAACAAAAAGACAGTGTATTACATATAGGTAAATATAATACACTATCCTTCTCCTCTTGAGTTTTCTGATTATGTTTCATATTGAATTATTGATATCACCAGACTGATAAGTTATGTATGTATAGATGATAAATTATGTATGTACAGTATAATATCTAGAGCAATCACTAAAACATTTACACAAAAGGATAAACTCAAGGGCTGGCCAGTTAGCTCAGTTGATTAGAGCATGGCGTTATAACACTAAAGTCAAGGATTCAGATCCTCATACTAACCAGCTGCCAAAAAAAAAAAAAAAAAAGATATACTCAAAAACATTGTAGATAAATAAAAATGGAATTCTAAAAAATATTCAAGTAATCAATAGGAAAGCAAGAAAAGTGAAACAGAGGAATGAAAAACAGAGGAACAAACAGAAAACAATAAAATAGCATACTTAAGCCCTAACATATCAATAATTGCATTAAATATAAATGATCTAAATATATCAATTAAAAGACAGAAATTGACAGAATTAAAAAACAAACATGACCCAATATAATTCCCAGAGAAATTGTGAGAAATTATGCTGAGTGAAAAAAAAGGTCAAAATGTTACATAATATATGATTCCATTTAAATAACATTCTTGAGATGACAAAATTATACAGATAGAGAATAGATTAGTGACTGCCAGGTGTTCAGAATGGAGGCAGAGGAAATGGGTGGGTTATGGTAAGGCATAGCAGAAGGGATCTTTGTGGAAAAGTCTGTGTCTTGATTGTGGAGTGGCTTCACAAATATGTACGTGTGATCAAATTGCAAACACACACACAAATGACTGCATGAAAAACCAGTGAAATCTGAATTATGTCTGTGGATAGTATCAATGTCAATTTCTTATATTATGTGAGAGACTACCACTGGGAAAAACTGAGTCAAGGGTACATGGGACCTCTCTGCACTATTGTTTTGCAACTTCCATGAATCTATAATTATTTTAAAATAAAAA
>NW_007726364.1:381783-384062 GCF_000696425.1 Galeopterus variegatus
AAAAAAAAAAAAAAAAAAAAAAAAAAAGGAAAATGGGACCTCTCTGCACTATTGTTTTGCAACTTCCATGAATCTATAATTATTTTAAAATAAAAAGTTAAAATCTATGGTATTAGAAATCAGGATAATGGTTACCCTCAGGGGAGATGCACGGGACCTCTCTGCACTATTGTTTTGCAACTTCCATGAATCTATAATTATTTTAAAATAAAAAATTAAAATCTATGGTATTAGAAATCAGGATAATGGTTACCCTCAGGGGAGATGCATGCGGAAGAAGGAACAAAGAGTTGTCTGGGCGCTAGAAGTATTCTGATCCTGATCTGCGTGCTGGTTACATGGGGGTGTTGAGTTTGTGAAAATTCAGTGAGCCATATGTTTATGAAATATGCACATTTCTGTATGTATATTATATATACATCAATAAAAAATTATAAAAATATAAAAGCCCTTAAAAAATCTCATCAGGCTCCTTTTAGAAATTATGTGATTTTAAAATTCACTTGGAAATGCAAATGACTTGGAACAGTCAAAGCAACCCAGTTAGAGGCTCAAGACTACCTCATTTCAAGACTTATAAAGCTACAGTAATCAAGACAGTGTGGTATTGGCATCAAGACAGACGTATCAATGGAATACAATAGAGTCCAGAAATAGGCCTGCATATCTATGGAAAACTGATTTTTCTTTTTCTTTTGGTAAAATTTTACATATCATAAAATTTGCCATTTTAACTATTTTTAAGTGTACAATTCAGTGGCATTAATTACATTCAAAATGTTGTATAAGCATCACCTCTATTTCCAAAAGTTTTCATCATCTCAAACAGAAACTTTGTACCCATTAAGCAATCACTTCCCATTTTCTCCTTCCCCCACTGCCTGCTAACTTCTGATCTACTTTCTGTTTCTATGAAATGAGCTATTCTATATATTTCATCTAAGTGAGTTCATGTAATATTTGTCCTTCTGTGTCTGACTTATTTCACTTAGCATTATGTTTTCAGCTACATCCATGTTGTAATATATATCAGAACTTCATTTCTTTTTATGTGTGAGTTATATTCCATTGTATGTAAATACCACATTGTTTATACATTCATCTGTTGATGGACACTTGGGTTGTTTCTACCTTTGGCTATTGTGAATGCTGCTATGAATACTGATGTACACATATATGTTTTAGTTCCTGTTTCCAATTCTTCTCGGTACACACCTAGGATTGGAATTGCTGGATCATATGGTAGGATAGTTCTGTACTTAACTTCTTGAGGAAACACCAAACTTTTCTACATCAAGCACACCATTGCACATTCCAGCCAGCAATGTTAAAGGGTTCCAATTTTTTCACATCCTCCCCAACAGTTATTATTTTTATTTTTAAAAAAATGATAGCCATCTTAATAGGTGTGAAATGGTATCTCATGTGGTTATGATTTACATTTATCTAATGACTAATAATGCTGAGCATCTTTTCATGTGTCTATCGGCCATTTGTATATCTTACTTGTAGGAATGTCTATTCAAGTCATTTGTCCATTTTTAAATGACTTATTTCTCTTTTTGTTGTTGAGTTGTAGTTCTTTTTATATTTTTGATATGAAATCCTTATTAGATATATGACTTGCAAATATTTTCTTCCATTCTGAGTTGGCTTTTACTCTGTTAATTGTGTCCTTTGATGCACGGTTTTCGATTCTAATGAAGTCCCATTTATCCATTTTTTCTTTTGTTGCCTGTGCTTTTGTCATAACTGTTATTTAAGAAACCATTGCCAAATCCAAGGTCATAAAGATTTCCCCCTATGTTTTCTTCAAAGACTTTTATGGTTTTCACACTTACATTTAAGTCTTTGATCCATTTTGAGTTAATTTTTGTATATGATTTAAGGTAAGAGTTCAACTTTATTCTTTTGCATGTGTATATCCAGTTTTCCCAGCACTATTTGTTAAAGAGACAGTTCTTTTCCCCATTCAATGGTCTTAGTATGCTTGTCAAAAGTCAATTGACCAGAGATGTAAGGGTTTATGTCTAGACTGTCAACTCTATTCCATTGGTCTATATGTCTATCCTTATGCAAGTATCACACTATTTTAATTACAGTAGCTTTGTAGTAAGTTTTTTTTTTTTTTCCTTTTTGTCTTTTTTCGTGTCCGGCAACGGATCGCAACCCTCAGTGTCGCGCCCGTACCGGACCGGGACCGGCAACGGGATTGCAACCCTCGGTGTTGCGCCCACACCTCGCTCAGCCAGTGAGCGGGAACCGGTCTGTATGTGGGA
>NW_007726364.1:385047-441971 GCF_000696425.1 Galeopterus variegatus
GAACCCTCGGCGGGAGCGCCACCACGCTCCCAAGCGGCGCACTGTAGCAGTGCGCCACCGGGCCGGCCCTGTAGTAAGTTTTGAAATTGGAAAATATGAGTCCTCCAACTTTGTTCTTCTTTTTTTTTCTTTTTTTTGGCAGCTGGCTGGTACAGGGATCGAACCATGGACCTTGGTGTTATCAGCACCATGCTCTAACCAACTGAGCTAACCAGACAGCCCTTGTTCTTCTTTTTTGAAATTATTTTGGCTATTCTGTTTTCCTTGAATTTCTGTATGAATTTTAGAATGGGTTTTTCAATTTCTGTCAAAAAAACATTTGGAATTTTGATAGGGAGTACATTGAATCTGTATATTGCTTTGAATCTGTATAACGATATTAAACAGTTTTCCATGTACAAGTCTCATACCTCGCCTTGGTTAAATTTATTCCTAAATATTTTGTTCTTTTTGATGCTTTTGTAAATGGAATTGTTTTCTATGCACAACTAATTCTTGACAAAGACAATCTAGTTGAGAATAGATCATTTTTTCTACAAATGGTGCTGGAACAATTGGATACCCTTATGCAACACACACACTTTAATCCATACCTCACATCATATAGAAAATTAACTCAAAATGAATCATATACCTAAATGTAAATCCAAAATAACAAATCTAGATTTCTAGAATTTTTGAATAAAATATCTAGAAGAAAACATGAGAGAAAATCCTTGTGACCTTAAGCAAAGTTTTCTTAACTATGACACCAAGAGCATGCTCCATAAAAGAACAAATTGATAAGCTCAGCCAGTGAGCGGGAACCGGTCTCCACATGGGATCCGAACCCTCGGCGGGAGCGCTGCCTTGCTCCCAAGCGGCGCACTCTCCAGTGCGCCACCGGGCCGGCCCTATCCCCCCCTTTCTTAAACAAAGGATTACATATTATGTAATCTTCTATGTCTTTTCTTTTTACTTGACAATAAATTCTGAAAATTGTTTCATGTTGATGTATAAAGATCTTTCTCATTTCTTTTTATGTCTGAAAATTCAAATGTTCTTGGTTCTATTTCTGATTTTGTTTCATTGATCTGTATGTTTATTCACGCACCAATACCACACTTCTTAAATTACAGAGACTTTCATGTATTTCAATATTGGGTGGGGCTAGCTTCCTGTATACCCCACATGGCACTAAAAGATTTTAAAAGTTTCTTGGATATTCTTGTTTGTTTGTTTGGTTGGTTGGTTTTCATACGAACTTTGTAACTGATTTGTTTAGTTCCAGAAAGGCAACATGTCAGTGTTTTTTACTGGGATCATGTTAAATTTATAAATTAACTTAGGCAGAATTGACATCATTATAATGTTGAGTCTTCCTATCTAAGAGCAAGGCATGTGTTTCCATTTGTTTGACTTTTGCCTCTTTTGGTAATGTTTTAAAATTTTCTTCATATATATTTGCCAATTATACAGAGGTTATTTTGCTTGAGGAATTCTCATAGTTGCTGTGTTTGTTTCCTTTTTTCTTATTCTTTTCTCTTTTTGCTCCTTTGATTTGATATTTTCATATGTTTTATCTTCAAGCTCACTGAGTCTTTCCTTAGTTTGATTAAGTCTGCTGTTGGAGCTTTCTATGGAGTTTTTCTGTTCAGATAATGTATTCTTTATTTCTAGAATTACTATTTGTTTTTTCTTTTTAATTGATTCAAATTCTTTGTCAAGTTTCTCATTCTGCTCCTGGACTGTTTTCTAGATATCATTTAATTTTCTCTCTATTTTCTTGTGACTTCCTGAACATTCTTAAGAGGGTTATTCTGAATTTTCGTCAGACATTTCATAAATCTGCTGTTCTTCTGGATCTACTGCTGGTGTTTTGTTTGTTTCCTTTAATGGTGTCATATTTCTTTGTTCTTTTCAGATCTTTGTGTCTTTTTTTTTTTTTCCTTTTTGTCTTTTTTCGTGTCCGGCAACGGATCGCAACCCTTAGTGTTGCGCCCGTACCGGACCGGGACCGGCAACGGGATCGTGACCCTCGGTGTCGCACCCGCACCTCGCTCAGCCAGTGAGTGGGAACCGGTCTGTATGTGGGATCCGAACCCTCGGCGGGAGCGCCAGCGCGCTCCCAAGTGGCGCACTGTAGCAGTGCGCCACCGGGCCGGCCCGAGATCTTTGTGTCTTTATGTTGATGGCTAGACATTTGAGGAGACTGCTACCCCTTCCAGGTTTTTTTTTTTTTTTAAAGATGACCAGTAAGGGGATCTTATCCCTTGACTTGGTGGTGTGAGCACCATGCTCACTGAAGTGAGCTAACCAGCCATCCCTACATAGGGATCTGAACATATGGCTTGGTGTTATCAGCATCATACCCTCCCAAGTGGGCCACGGGCGGCCCTTCTCTTCTAGGCTTTATAGGTGTTCTTTGGTGGTGGTAGACCTTTACTGGTTGATATCAGACCTTTGTCTCTGGTCTGTGGGTTTCTTTTTGTTTTTGCTTTTTTTTTTCAGTTCTGTATTGGGTTTTTAGCTTCTACCACCACTTAAACCCTACCGGAACTAGTTTGTTATCCTTTGGTTAATTCCAAAGTTGGGGGAACTTCTCATGGGGACCAGCACTGAAGCCCTGTGGTTAAGCTAGATTGCTTCTTTGCTGCTGATTCTCTGGTGAAGGCTTTTGGGGCAGATCAGATTTTAATTGTTGGCTTTTTAATCACTTCCAGGGCTTGTGAGGTCAGATACACCTGGGCTGTATGGAAATTCTGGTCCAGGGAATTGAGTCTTTCAGCAAGCTGTCTCCTGCAGTTCTGTGGCTACCAGTATCCACTGAGTGGGTCTGTGCCAATTGGAAGGCAGATCAGCTGGCCACACTACGCTCTAATGTTCCCCCAGTGGGCCAGCCTCCCCACCACCACTCCAAACACTTCCTCTGGGGCGGGCAGTGCTTGGGTGCCTGTGATAACTCACCAGCCTTTGGGTGACTGCAGCCCCGTGCTCTGATATAAATCCATGGGAACCCTGTCAGTGGTCTTGCTGGCCTGGGGGCTGGTATGGTGTGCTCTGAGACTCTCTTCTCCCTTGCAGATTCCAAGCAACTTCATGCAAAGGGCTCAGCTATAGCTTTTGCTGGCTCCTGCTCTGTATGCTGCAACTTCTTCCCATCCCTCACCAGGAAGCCCTGAAACACCAGGGACTTGAAACAGTCGGAGTAGTACTTTCTCCCTCTTGCCACAGCTTTTCCCACCATCATGAACTCCATGGGTCTCTCCTTCTCTTCCCCAATGCTCCAGTGATACTTGGTTGGCTGTCTTTGCATTTTAATGGTTGTACATTGATCAGTTGTGGGGGAGAGTGATGCTGGGGACCATGTATTCCTCCATCTTGATGAAGTCACCAGTCAATATATCTATCTCATCCTTTAAAATTAATGCTCTATATTGCACACAGGTATTAATATTCAACTCTGTACCCCACAGATATGTACAATCAACTGTTTCAATTTAAAAAATAAAAATTAATTAATTAATTAATGTTCCAATGCCATGTTAAGTGGTAGTGGCATTCTTGTCTTGTTCCTGACTTTAGCAAGAATGCTTCCAGCATTTCTTCATTGCAAAACACAGGCTAAGAAAAATAAACAAAAGAAGAAAACACAAAAAGAAAAACACAGGCTGGCCAGTTAGCTCACTTAGGAGAGTGTGGTTCTGGTAACACTAAGGTCACAGGTTCAGATCCCCATTCTGGCCAGCCAACAACAACAACAACAAATGCTACCTGTTTCATATACACACACATGCACACTCCTCTTCTAATCATGTTAAGGAAATATCTATTGATTCCCACTTTATTCAGTTTTTAAATCAGAAATGGGTGTGAATTATGACAAATGCCTTATTGGCGACTGTGGAGATGATCTTATGATATTTCTCCTTAGAAATATTTATTATAATAAATTACATTAAAGGATTTCCTAATATTGACCCATCCTTAGACTGGCCAGTGGCTCACTTGGGAGAGTGTGGTGCTGATAACATCAAGGTCAAGGGTTCAGATCCCCTTACTGGCCAGCTGCCAACACACACACACACACACACACACACACACACAAAACAAATTGAGCCATCTTTCATTACTGTAATGAACATCATTTGGTCATAATGAGTAATTTTTAAATGTGTTATTGGATTAATACACAAACTATGGCTATTCGGATTTGGTATTTGGTAGACATTTTCTCAAAAATAAACAAAATGAGCTTGTCACTTCAAGGAAAACAAGTGCCAGTATTCGTTGCTAATGATAAAATACAAGCCTTCAGATGAAAATTAAAATTTTGGAAAACTTAAAAAAAAAAAAACAAGAAAAAAAACGGGCCGACCCTGTGGCTCACTCGGGAGAGTGTGGCGCTGGGAGCGCAGTGGCACTCCCGCTACGGGTTTGGATCCTATATAGGGATGGCCGGTGCACTTACTGGCTGAGTATGGTGCGGGCGACACCAAGCCAAGGGTTATGATTCCCTTACCAGTAACATAAAAAAAAAAATTTTGGAAAACTTATATCTGCAACTGTGAGCTTGACAGCTTCCCAGTACTCAAAGTCTTACCTGATGGAGCTATGTAGTAATATTAACAAAAGTGATTTTTTAAATATTATATAATGAAGTGTCTCAATATTTAATATTGTATAATGAAATATGTCAATGTGCATAACTCAGTGAACCAATATTTTCCAGTGACCAGTTTGGTCTAAATGTACGATGTTACAAAATCATGCATAGGTAAAAGATCCATTTAAAGAGCAAGAGAGGGCTGTCTGATTAGCTTACTTAGAACGTGGTGCTATAACACCACACCAAGGCATCAAGGTCAAGGGTTAGGACCTCTGTACTGGCCAGCTGCCAAAAAAGAAAAAGAAAGTGCAAGACAGATCAATAGGGTTTAATATAACATAGTATAAAAATATTATTAATATGGTTTCAGATCCCATTTTGCAACTAGCTTTTAACAAACTCCTACTTCCTGAGTTTTGGCATAATATCAAAGAAAAATGTTCACAATTATCTGAAAAGGCTATTAAAATACTACTCTTTTTTCCAACTATGTATTTGGGTGAGTCCAGACCTTCTCATGCCCTTCAACCAAAACATCATATTGCAACAGACTTAATGCAGAAACAAACATGCTACTCCACCTGCTTCCCATTATGCTAGACAGTAAGAGATTACAAAAATGTAAAAACAATGTCACTCTTCTCACTAAGTTGTTTTTGTTTTGGAAAATATATTTTCCATAGGTTATTAATGTTAACATTTAATGAGTTTATTACTGTTTTTAAGTGAATTAATAAATAATTATTTTAAAATTTCTTAGTTTTAGTTGCTAATATGGTAAATATTGATAGATACAATCCACATAAACAAAAACTCTTTGGGAGGGGTTTCAACAATTTTTAAAATGTAAAGGAGTTCTGGGACCAAAAATTTGAGCACCACTACTCTAGTGCATTCTTCAGGAAGAGCTCATGTTCCCATTTTTTTGTCAGTGGCCTTTATACCTGAATACAACATGAGGGGATGTAAAATTCTTACATCCTATTTTCTCTCCTTAAAAATCCTAAAAATGTTGTTTTATGCTTTCTAGCATAAACTGCTGCTGAGGAGAAGTCTGATGCCAATCTCATTTTCATTTTCTTATAAGTGACTAGTACTTTTTGTCTAGATGCTCAAAGGGATTTTTCTTTATCTTTAAAGTCCAATAGTTTCCCTAGAAAATGTCTTGGTTTTTACTGCTCTGGGTCAATTTTTTCTTATACATGGTATGCCCTTTCAATATGTCAGACTCAAGTCTATTTTTTTTCTTTTTTTGGCACTGACCAGTATGGGTATCCAAACTCTTGACCTTGGTGTTATCAGCACCGTGCTCTAGCCAACTGAGCTAACTCGCAGCCGCAAGTCTTTCTTATTTCATGAAAATTTTTTCAAAATTTTGTTATATATCTGTTCTGATAAACTGCTTTAGTTTTCTTTGGGGGACAAATGTGTGTATAAAAATCTCTTTGTTTTCGATACCACTTTCTCTTGAAATCTTTTATCGTTATTTCTTTTTTTTTGTAAGCCTTTCTTCTTTCAGCCTCTATTTCTTTAACTATGCTTTTTTTCTCAGTTTTTATTTCTGAAGAAAAAAAAAAGTTAAATTTTTTTCCCCCTGGGATTTGCTAGCTGTCTTTCAACATTCAACTGTTCTCTATCCACATCATCTTTTAGATTTTCTGTTCCTTATTAATGTTGTTCTTTCAAAGCATTCATTATTTTCATTTCATTTTAAAATATTAGGTTATTTAAAGTTTCCATCTACTTTGCCACCATATTTCCTGGTGTGTTCTCATCGATTATTGGAACATTATTAGGTTTATTTTCACCTTTTTGTTTCCATAGTAACATGTATGGGATTAGATCATAGTCCTCATTGATCCCCAATCTTTAAATGAGGAGAATTTTCCTGGGCTACTAAAAAGAGAATCCTTTACCTCTCGTATGCCACCGCAAAGACCCCTCCACGCTCCCCAGAAATCCTGTGCGGGCCCCGCCCACGCTCTTAGCACACCTCCCGGCCCCGCCCACGCCTCATGCACGCCCCGAGGCCCCGCCCACTATTTTAGCAGAGCGCCCAGGCCCCACCCACGCGTCATACTTGCTTCCGCGGCCTAGCCCAACCTCTTGCCTCTCCCGGGTGTCCGGCCCACTATTTGTTTTCCCGCCATTTCCAGCTCTTCGTGAGGAGAGCTGGATGATTTAGGTGAGATCTGAGGCCTTCTGGGATCACAGCTGCCAAGCGAATACAGAAGGTAGCTAGAAAATGAACTCCTGGAAAATCTGAGACTGCTGAGTCCCCAGCACCCCTGGAAACCAGGCGAGTTTTGCCCTCAGGGGGGTCGTCCTACTCACCCCGCTAACTGCCTTTCTTATATGGGGTTCATCTGGCCACCCTATGTGATTAAATGGTTGTTACTGTCTTTAAACAACCAGGAACATAGAGTGGGGCCGTTTCAGTAGTTCTTCCTGGTAGAAATTAGTGTATCATGAGCAACAAATAGAAATCTGAAGTTAATGGCACTGCGGTATACCTTTGCGTTGAATTGTTTATTCAGTAAGTTTTGATTGTAAATCTTGCTTTATGTAACAAAAATGTTAAAGTGTGGTGCAAACTAGCCTTCATTCATTTAGCAACTCTCTTCCATAAATAACCTAAAAATATATTTTTTAAAGAAAAAGATGTTAATGGGGGAAAATTACCTTCTACCTTGATTATTTTCTCAATGTAATTTTAAAGGAAATCAAACTAATGAATATTATATTCTTAAATAGCATATTCATTAAATTAAACATATGATTTCATCAAACGTGTGAACTAATTATAGCTCAGTTCAGTTTTTTGTTTTGTTTTTTGGTGGCTGGCCGGTTCGGAGCAGTTCTGTGTTTTTGATATGTCAATATCTTCATTTAAAAATCTTACAGGGTTCGGATCCCCATACTGGCCAGCTTCCAAAAAAAAAAAAAAAAAAAATTCTACGGTCACATTTACTTAGTTATATATTTAAAAAATTATATGAAATTGGTTTTGGCAGAAAATAGGGGATGTATGGTTACCATATCTAACACAAAGACTATTTAATGTGGAAGCAAGAACTTTCCACAGGGAATCGGGAGACCTGGGTTCTAATCCTAAAGCTACCGCTAACTAGGGATGGAATTTTGGACAAGTCATTTAATTTCAGTGAACACCAGGTACATCTTTTGAAAAATGGTGGGATTGGAAAAAACATTAAATGATTTTCAAGCCTTCTTCCGGATCTATGATTTTGGGTTTCTGTAGAGTAGAAGAGAAAGTGTACAAGCTGAGACCATACTGTCATTCATCATTCCTGTTTCCCTTAGATAAAATGTGTCCCAAGTGACTCATGTGTGATCTTTTATGTCTGGTCCACTACCTCCTCTTGGCTCCACTCTGTCTCACAGTAGACCGTTAAGAAAGAACTGGATGGTTTCATTTTTCATTTTTGGTTTTCTAAGATTGTTTTTTCTAATTACAAATTGGTATATGAATTAGTCCAGAAAACTTGGAAAACAAAAAAAGTATAAAGGCAACACACACACAAATATTCATAACTTCACCACTCTAAAAAACTCACCACTGTGTTCCTATTACTTTTCTAAATGTATATATATTTTTTAATTTTAAAAAAATGGTATATCAGTGCGCAGATGGGTGAATTAAAAAATGATACAACAGTCTGCAGTCTGCTTTTTTTTATTTTGTAGGTATATGTACTTCCTAACAACCAATTTGAAAATACACAACGATATGCCCACGTCCCAATAAGCTATCAGAAGCTAAGCAAACATTGTTATGTAGATTTTGGAACAGCTATAATTATATTATGCCCCAGATTGTTTTACTCTTTCTCTTTATCTGCTCCAGAATGGATTGGTTTCACTGCAACCAGTGTTTCCGAAAAGATGGGTCCCCTTTCTTTGTCACCAGCTGTGGCCATATTTTCTGTAAAAAGTGTGTGACTCGGGGTGAGTGACTTAACTGTCTTCAGATTCAGGCAAATATATTTATTTAACCTAAACATAATGGTTAGCCATGTCCCTGTGTGGCTTAGGATGAAAATGACTTAGTAGGCCAATGGTGATGTGGATACTGTAGGAAACTGCTGATTTTGGAAACTGGAGGAATTCATTCATAAAGAATGGTGCTAAATGATTTAGCAAATCTATTGCTTAAGCATCAAAAGTACTCGTCAGTGTTTTGAAGTCTGTGGCAGGCAAAGCCGCAAGGGATCAGATTACTCAGGGAAAAGAGAAAGAATAAGAATAAATGGATAGGAATGAGGGCAAGTTTGATAGCCAGAGCCATTTCTAAAGGGAAAAGTGGTCTAGCCAGTGAAATCAATTTGCGTAGAAATGATAACGATGCCTTTGCAGTTTAAAAAACATTTTTATCCGTACCGATTTTATGTACTCCTCACAACAAACCCAGGTGGTAATGAGTAGAACCATTTTACAAATAACCATTTGGCTTAGAAAGGATAAGAAATTTGACCAAGTTCTTACAGCTGTTAAATCTTATAAGGGATACTTGAATTGAAGGCTCGTTTTTTGTTTTTGTTTTTGTTTTTTTAATGCTAAAATACAAGATATTTTAATTTTTTGTGTGTCTTTTTTTGGTGGCTGGCTGGTACAGGGATCTAAACCCTTGACCTTGGTGTTACAAGGTGGCGTTCTACCCAACTGAGCTAACCAGCCAGCCCCCAAAATACAAGATATTTTAAATGCTAAAAACAAGATATGTAAATGGCCACAAGAGGGACTTCAGGTAGGATGCTTTCATAAGGGAAGACTTCACAGAAGAGGTGCTGCTTCAGTAGCGTTTTGAATAATAAACTGGAGTTTGCCAAGTGGATAAGGCAGGGAAGATCATTGTAGTTTGAGAACAGCACGCATAAAAACATTACGTCATAAAACCATATTGCAGTGGACTATGCATAGTTGGGATTGGTAGAGTGTACAGAGTAAGGAAACAAATGGTGAGAGACGAAGCTAGAGAAGTAGTCAGTGGCCAGATGGCTCTATACACCAGGCTAAAGAACCTGAACTTTACCCTGCAGGTGATGGAGAGCTGTGGAAGTTTGTTTTGCTTTTTTCTTAAATAGAAGAATGTTTAGCGCTTGCTAGCTCACTCTGGCAACAATATGGAGGGCAGGCTGTTCTTTCCCCAAAGAAAGAACAGTCAGATTAGGTAGCCTACAGAGAAGCTTTTTTCTGTATACAAATCTTCTGACCCTTTTTAAAGTTACCTGCTAATGTAACAAAGCTGTTTACTATGGTAACAGCAGCTCACTTTCAAGTAATTTGTCTCTGTGAAGCGTATGCCATGTGACGTTTTCTCCCGATATGACATTTATTTTAATCAGTAACCAGCACCACTACTAAAATTTAACTTTACAATGACAGATTAGGAATTTTAATATTTTTGCAACTTTCAGATTGGATTAATGGGAGAATAAGAGGAGGAAAGCTTCAAAGCAAGATCCAGAAATATTAGCAAAATGACCAGAAGATTAACTGGGGAATTTTTTGTGGTACCCAATGGATGCTTGCTGTGAGGTAGATAAGATTAAAAAAGAGTAACTTGAAGTCACTGGTATTCTTGTGTTCTTCCCAGTACTCGTTTAAATGTACTCCAGTACTCCTGCTGGGGGGTTAGAGTTGTCTCTTATGTACCAGAGAAGAAAATTGGAAATTTAAAAAAAGAGAGGGAGATGGGTACAGGGTGAAAGCCTTACTTATACTTCAATATACTAGTTTGGAAATACTGATTTAGAAAATAGAGCTTAAGTTGATGTCCTTTTACAGTACAATGATATTCTAAATTCAGTAAGAACTCTTTTCTGCTCTTGCTAGCCTATTTGACTGTTACCATTTACTTAAGGAAAATCTTACCTCATGCCCTTGAGAACAAAATATTTTTTTCCCTTTTCCTCCCAGAAAAATGTGCTGTTTGTGGAACTGCCTGCAAGCATCTGGCTCTTTCTGATAATGTAAGTTTTCCTCCCCCTGTCACAAACCATTTCATCCATTCCTGGCCTGTAGGAAGTATACACAAAGTACAGATGGTGAATTTGAAGAAAAAAGAAAAATAAAAAAACAAAGAAACAGATGGCAATTGTAAAAAGGGATAAACAACATAGAAGAATTATTCATGACTGCTGTTATAGAAGCACAAGGTAAGGAGAATCTGGAGACAGGATATACATCTCCTAGAGCAGTGGTGATCTCCCTCTTATTTACACACAGTGGAAATACCAGGCAATTTAGAAAGGGTGGTACATCCTTTACCATATTTATCAGTATTTTATTTCATTCCATTGTGGATTTCCTCACTGAGTGTCTTACTCTCTTGATAGCTGAAACCTCAGGAGAAGATGTTCTTCAAAAGCCCTGTGGAGACAGCGTTGCAGTATTTTAGTCACATCTCTCAGGTATGAGAAACAAAAGTGAAGAAAATATGAATCTCCAGGCAAATTCTAATTGCACCTTATTCCTTTATCAAAGGTTGCCTTTAGACTGCATTTGTACACAATGGAGAGAAATTGACTGTTCTCTTTGCTTTCTTCTTTGATAGTATAAATCTCAACCAGTTAACTATTTACTGACCCAGAATCTGTGGTAGGCTATAAAAACCACCGTGTAGTTAACATCTTGATTTGTGCTTCCTAGTTCTACAAAGTAACTTCTAAGACTAAAGGCTATTCTAGGGAGCTTTATCATCTTTCTCTGCGGATGAATGCATCTTCTAAAAATTGCTTGAGTATATAGATCTGACCCTGCAAACAGTGGATTTGGCAGTTTAACTCAACTTTTTGCTTATAGACCTAGGTTCTGGCTCCCCATTCTCATTTTTCAATAACCTTTCTAGTAATATTTAACTCTTCACTTAGAGTTTACAACTGATTACCTGAATTTTAGAAAATGCTTGTCTTTTTCTGATGTACCATTTGTTGGCATACCAATTATTTGGTCAGGAGCAATAAAAATGTAGAAGAATGTAGCGAGAAGGCAGGACAACTTTATTAGTCCATTTCTGTTGCTTATAACAAAATACTTGGAACTGGGTGATTTGTAAGAAAATGGAACTTATTGCTTACAGTTTCTGAGGCCAGAAGTCCAAAGTCCAGGGAACACATCTGGTGAGGGTCTTAGTGGTGGTGACAGTGACCTGGGAGTCTCACATGGCAGAAAATGGCAGAACAAAGAGAGACTGTGTGTTCTCCTTTTAAAGCCTTCTGAATCACACCCCTTACCACCATTATTAATCCACTCACTATGACATGGTCCTACAATCTAATCACCTCCTCAAGGCCCCACCTATCAATTACTGTAATAGGATTCCCTACCCTCAACAGTTACAGTGGGAATTAAACTTTTAATATATGAAATTTGGGGGACACAATTCAATCAGTTCATAGCAACAATCATTTAAGAGAGTTCCCAATTTGTAAAAACTTTTTTTTTTTTTCCTTCCACTCTCCATTTATCCACTGGGATTATTTTATAGCCTCAAGGGATTCATATCTTGGCATGTTTCTTGAGACTTTATCACTGTTCCCTTCTTATACTCTTACTTCTTATTCTTATGAGGGGTACTTATTCTTATGAGGGTACCCCTTCACTAATCATGAAGATGATCCTTAGCCATTTTTTGGTTGAAGATAGATTTAATTTTTCTTTGGTGTCTTGTCCCTCAATTCTAATTCTGGACAGAGAGTGAGGGGAATTAAGGTTTCGGCTGCATTCTGTCTTAGCTACTTGGGTGTACCATCATATTTGAGATACTATGTTTAACATAATGAGGAGATAAAATTCAGCTGAACCTCAAGGAGATAAGAAAACAAGGTCACATAACAAGAGAAAGGGCAGACTTTTGGTTAATAACTAAGCCCAGGGTTAGTTAATGATCAACAGAGAAATTGTATGTAGCTTGAATTCTAACCTGCCTAATCATGGGACCAATTACACATGGTCAAATAGTCAAGATAAAATAAATGGAAACGGTCAGTTAATCATCACTTTAGTGAAGGGCCAGTTTGGTGAAGTCAGCAAAGTCTGAAAATGTGTTTTCCCAATCTGTGAAGTTGAATAACTGATCCAAGTAATATCTAGATTGCTTCATTCAGGCTTCTACTCAAAACTTTCTTCCTCAGTCAGACCTTTACTGACTCATATCTCAAATAGTAGCTTCAACATTCTCTGCTCCTTATCCTGCTTTATTTTTCTTTTAGTTTTTTTTTTTTTGTCTATGCTTTATTTTTCATCATAGCACTTATCTCTAACATTATATTTTTGTTTATTGTATGAATCCTGCACTAGAATATAAGCTCCATGAAGACAGAGATTTGGTCAGTTTTATTTATTGTTCTCCTTGAATAGTTCTTAATATGTAGTAGGCACTGAAAACATTGTTAAATGAATGAATGGAATGTCACTCTAAATATCCATTTGTGTTTTACCCATCCCCAATCTCTATATAATGACCTGACAAGGGCATTTTTCTACTGCAGACTGTGCCAATAGCTGATCAAGTTGCCTGTTTTGAATTCTTTACTCACTTCTAGATAATTTTTATAAGGGATTGAAGAACCCCATATGGACCTGTTAGCTTTTTTCTATTCCTAAGTCATATACCACACTGTTACGTACAACTAGCCATCTTTCAAATGCATGCCAATAATTGTCCTTCTTTGGTAAAAGCCTTCCATGATTCCTGTAGGCAGAGTTTTGCTCTGTCCTTTGTACTCTATTATTCCATGTTGTTTTTCACTCTGCAAAATATTTAACTCTGAAAAAGCGTTTTATTTTAATTTTTCTCTCACTGAACTGTGAGCTTTTCAAAGGCAGATATCATCTTTTCATCACACAGTATCTAACTAGGTATCTGACACAAATAAGGTACATAAGAAATGTTCGTTAAATGAATGAATGCACATTAAGCCTGGTTAAGAGGGAGAGTATAAGGTAAGGTTAGAGAGAGGCTTGATCATTCAGGTACTTTTACCAAGATTGAGAAGACTGTTTTGAGGGAAAATATACTTTGGACACATTAGGTTTTAGAGGCTTGTTAGAAATCCAAGTGGAGAAGTTATAAAGACAGATAGATTTACCATCCTGGAGCTCAGGGCATAGGCCAAGATTAGAGATATAGGTATGGAACTCATCCAGATACAGAAAGTATTTAAAACCTTGGGACTAAATGAGATCACCTAGAAAGAGTCCCTTCAATATCTAGCAATTAGGGAGAGGAAGAGAAGTTAACAAACAGCAGAAATCAGAGAGGTAAAAACAGAGTGTTATGTCACAGAAGCCAAGAAATGAAAATGTTTCTAGAAGGAAGAAATATGCTGGTTTAAATATTGTTGAGTGATGAGGTAATATGAGGGCAAAGCAAGGTCAACTGGATTTGGCAACATGAAGATTGTTGGTGACCCTTACAAGAGCATGTTGTGTAGAGACTTGAAAAGGAAAACTTCATTGGAGTGCATTGATGGGTGTTTGTCAACACTCAGTCTACATCTTCACCTCCCAAGCCTCTCCACCACCCTCTGGAGTCTGACTTCAGGCTGTCTCACTAAACTGCTCTTGCTGATAAGTACTTCAATGGCGTCCTCGTTATCAAATCCAATGAATATTGATTTTTGATCTCTCAGTAGCATTTGAGGTCTGCTCTCTCCTCCTTGAAACAGTCTTTCTTTGGGTACTATACCAATGTCTGTTTCCTTTGTGGGTTCCTCTTCCTTTGTCCATCTCTCTCTCTCTCTCTTTTTTTTTTTTTTTTTGGCATCTGGCTGGTATGGGGATCTGAATCCTTGACCTTGGTGTTATAACACCTCACTAACCAACTGAGTTAACCAGCCAGCCTTCTTTGTCCATCTCTTAAATAGTTATATTTCTTAGAGTTCTATCCTAGATACTTTCCTTACCTTTTATACTCTCCACAGATAATCTCATCCACTCCCATGGCTTCAGTTAGCACTGATGTGTGGATGACTTCCAACTCTATTATTTCCAGTAAAGATCTCAGCTTAAATGTGACTTCAGAGGAGTCTTCTCTGACCACTATATCTAAATTAAGTCTCCTTTTAATTCTCTGTCATAGCAACCTTTTTGTTTCCTTAATAATACCTATGTAATTTGCATTTTTGTTGTTGTTAATTGTATGCTTTATAAACTGTAACCTCCATAAAGCAGGGACCAACTTTATTTTGTTCATTGTTATATCCTTTACAATGATCACAGTTTTGATACAAAAGAGGCACTCAAATCTTTGCTGAATGAATGAGCTCTCTCTCATACTTGAGAGCCGTATATCTATTTGCCAACTTGATGTCCCCACTAATTCTACATGTCCTAAACTGAACTTGTTATTCTTAACATCCTTTCACTCTGTTGTTTCCTCCCCCTCCACACACGCGTGGCACACACACACACACACACACGCGCGTGCGCGCGCACACACACACACACACACCCCGAGAGGAAAATGGGGTGTTCTTTCTGTTTCTATCATGGCAAATAATGACCAAACTAAAAATCTAGGAGTTATTCTTGATTTCTTCTCTTTGCTTTTCCAGTCGGTTATTAAATGATGTTAGTTCTGTCTCTCTGAAAAATCTTGAATCTATCCAATTTGTCTCCAACCTCCTTGCCACCATGGTTTCCCGTCTAGATTACCATGGTAGCTTCCTAACAGATCAGTTGGCCTCCAGTCTTTATTTTCCTATCAGTTCTCCATATTGAAGCCAGAAGAATCATTCTAAATATAAGTATGATCATGTTATTTCCCTGTTTAAAACCATTTAATACAACCTTTGCTCTGAGGATAAAGTCCATCCGCCTAACATGGCCCATAAGGTTAGACATGCTTTGGTCCTTGCTTATCTCTTCAGTCATTACCTCTTATCCTCACTCAACCCCCAAACTATAATATAGACAGACTGAATCTATTTTAATTATTTATGTAAATTATTTTCATTGTTGTCTTTAGGCTTTTGTACATGCTTTTCCATCTCTGTGGAACATTCTTGTCCTCAAACATACACATGGATAAACATATACAGTATATTACACTGTATTGTATTATAATTTTCTGTTTACTTGTCTGCATCCTCTTGTGAAGGCAGGAACAAATCAGTCTTATTCATCATATATAATGGCTCCTAACATGGTACCAGGAACATAGAAGGATTCAATAAGTACTTTTTGAAAGAATGACTAGAATAATCTTCCCTATTGAGGTTTTCCTTTAATGTATATGAAATATGGTAAAGTGGTAATAATGGGAAAACAACTGAAATAGAAATCTAAAGACCAAATCTGCCTGCTAGCTTGTGATCTCATTTCTTTGAAACAGTCATATTCCCTCACATGTAATATGAAATAAAATAGTCATCCTACTTCTTATAAAGATCCAATGAGATAATGTTTATGAAAGCATTCTGAAAGCTGTAAAATACTTTGTTAGTTTAAAGAATAATGAGGAAAACTCATAGAAGGTTATAAAAGATCACAAATACACAGAAAAATAAAGTCCATATAAATAAAATGAAGTTTGTATTTTTTTTGTTTTGAAAGGGAAGTATAAATACTCCATCTATTTTTTTAATAACAGCTTTGTTGAAATATTCTTTACATAGCATAAAATTCATCCTTTTAGTATTTGCAATTCAGTGATTTTTAATGTATTCACAGAATTGTGAAATCACTGCTATCTAATTTTAGAACATTGTCATCACCCTAAAAAGAAACACTGTACTCATTATCATTAGCAGGCACTTTCCAAATGCTCCCCACACTCCCCAACTATAGGCAATCACTAATTTACTTTCTGTCCCTATTGGTTTTCCTATTCAGAACATTTCATAAATATGGAATCATGCAGTGTGTGGTCTTTTGTGACTGGGTGCTTTCACTAAGCTTAATGTTTTCAAGATTCATCTATGTTGTAGCATGTATTAGGACTTCATTAATACTTCATTCCTTTTTATGGCCAAATAATATTTCATTATATAGATGGATATACATTTTATTTATCCATTTGTCAGTTGACAGGCATTTGGGTTGTTTCCATTTTTTGGCTATTATGAATAGTACTGCTATGGAACATTCATGTACAAGTTTTTGCATGGACATACGTTTACTTTTCATTTCTCTTGGGTATATACCTAGGAGTGGAATTGCTGGGTCAAATGGTAACTATGTTTAACAACTTTTTGAGGAACTGCCAGGCTATACCATTTTACATTCTTAGCAGCTGTATTAGTGCATTTGGGCTGCTATAACAAAACACCTTAGACTGGGTAATTTATAAACAAGAGAAGTTTATTTATTACAGTTTTGGAGGCTAGAAGTCCAAGATCAAGGCATTGGCAGATTCAGTGTCTGGTAAGGGCTTTCTCTCTGCTTCCAGGCTGGTGCCTTCTTGCTGCATCCTTGTGTGGCAGAAGGAGAAAACAGGCTCCCACAAGCCTCTGTTATAAGGGCACTAATCACCTTCTAAAGGCCCCACCTCTTAATACTATTAAGTTTGAGATTGGCTTTCAACATATGAATTGAGGGGTGGGGGACACAAACAGTCAGACCATAGCAGGCCAGTAAATATTTTAGGCTATGCACATCATACAATCTGTATCGCAGCTACTCATCTCTGCAGTTGTAGCATGGAAGCAGCCATAGACAGTATGTAAACAAATAGGTATAGTTATGGTCCAATTAAACTTTATTTACGAAAACAGACGGCTGGCCATGGTCAGTAGTTTGCTGATCCCTGGTCCACTTAATGGTTTTTAAAAGACTTTTGAAATGTTTTTGCTAACACATACATAAATGATTATCATATGTACTGCTGTAACAAAATCCGGTCAAGACCTGACCTCATCATTACACTAGAGCTTCTCCATCCCCCACTTAAATTAAACATTTGAACAACTGAGATAATCAATGGTGCCTTTGAAGAAAAGTTTTACCTAGTTTGAGATTATTTAACCTGAAAAGAAAAAGCTAATCTGTCAGTATTTAGGAATTCTGAAATAGTATAGTTGAATTCTTCGTTACTATTGAGGAGGAGGCTGAGGAACCTGAGGCCAGTGGGAGAGGTAATGATGCTTTGATCACAAACTGTGCAACCCAAAACACAACTCCTCCCCTTGTGGGCTGTGTGGCTCTCATCCAGAGTGGGTACCTCTGACATCTTATTAACAGTCCTCCAATTGTTCTTGATAAGGAAGCATTTTTAGTTTTTTTTTTTTTTTGCTCAACTCTGTTCTCACTGAGCCACCACATTAATCTATTTCAATTACAAATCTGAACATATAACTGCCTTTTCAAAACCCTTTGGTGGCTTCCCATCACCTAAGTTTCAGACTCCTCAGAGTGACACATTGTTTGCTTAATAATCTGGTTTTTCCTAACCTCTCCAATCTCAAACACATCTCATGGACCAAAACAAGTTATTATGCAGGTTATTTATTACCTAATCTTTTAGGCAGATTTAGTTCTTTGGAGTTCTTTTAAGACCATACTTTTATGGTTTCATACCTCTATGATTTCTATACTCTAAAGACTGAATTAATAGTTACCTGTTAACCATTATTTATATATTTTATGCATACTTCTGTTCTGCATATCACACTATGTTTTGTTTATTGGTTCACATGTCAGAAGGTCTCTTCTACTATACTGTGATGAGCTACAAGAGGACAACAACCCACACTATTCATCGTAGCATTTCCAGTTCTTGTGCCTGGCATAAAGCATTCAGTAAAGATTTGTTAAATGAATGGATGAATAATATTTGCACTATATATTATCTTCTCTGCCCCTGTGTGAGGTGTTTTCTGATACTAACTAGTTCTCTGATACCAATGTATCCAGCAATTCGATTCAATTCTGACATTCCTGGAGTTAATGTCAGATCCCGTAGGTTAAGGGATCAGTCCCACAAGACTGCCCCCATGTCACATGTCACATATGGGATACCTAGGCTACCAACATTTCAGCTTAGCTGACTACAAATTCAGGAGTTCCCTTGACACCACCCCTGAGCTTTGACAGTTTGCTAGAACGACTCACAGAATTCAGGAAAGCACTTTACTTACTATTACCAGTTTTTTATAAAGGATTATGATTCAGGAACAGCCAAATGGAAGAGATGCATGGGGCAAGGTGTGGGGAAAGGGGCACAGAGCTTCTGTGCCATCTCCAGGCATACCACCCTCTCAGCATCTTGATGTGTTCACCAGCCTGGAAGCTCTCTGAACCCTCTTGTTTAGGGGGTTTTATGAAGGTTCCATGATGTAGGCATGATTGATTGAATAATTGGCCATTAGTTATTGAACTGAATCTCCAGCACCTCTCCCGTCCCTGGATGTGGGAGGGAAAGAAAAGGGTAGGCGCTGAAAGTTTCAGCCCTCTAATCAGTGGTTGGTTCCTCTGGCAACCAGCCCCCTCCTGAAGCTATCTAGAACCCAACATGACTCACCTTATTAACACAAACTCAGGTATAGTTGAAAGCAGCCTGTTAGGAATATACTAGCACTCAGGAAATTCTAAGGGTTTTAGGAGCTCTATGCTAGGAACCAGGAACAAAGACCAAACATATATTTCTTATGCCACGTGTTGTCCAAAAAGACCCCTCAAAATCAACCAATTTTAAGAAAATAGTTTTTTAAACTTTTATCACAGATAATTTCAAATATCTAAAAGTAGAGAGAGTGGGCTGGCCGGGGAGCTCAGTTGGCTAGAGCACAGCCCTGTTAACATCAAGGTCAAGGGTTTGGTTCCCTATACCAGCCAGAACTTAAGTCACTAAATGAATGAATGAATGAATGAATGAATAAATGAATGAATGTAGAGAAAATAGTATAGTGACATATATAATATGAAGGGTCTTCAAAAAGTTCATGGAAAGATTCACATTATCTTTTAATTCTATTTTTCCATGAACTTTTTGAAGTACCTTTGTATAGTGAATGTCCATGTATTCATCACCCCACTTCAACAATTATCAGCTGATGGCCAATTTTTCTTCATCTATACTTCCTGCCACCTCACCCAGATTATTTCGAATTTCAATTTGTAAATATTTCAGAGTGTATCTATAAAAGATAGGGACTCTTTTCTTAAATATAATCATGTCATGCTAAAATAACAATAATTCCCCAATATTATCAAATAATAAGTCAGCATTCACAGCTCCCCAGTTTTCTTATAATTATTTAAAAAGTTTGTTTGAATTGGGTTTCAAAAAGTCTATACATTTTAGTTGGTTTTTATGTCTAAGTTTCTTTTAAACTTGTGTTTCCTTTCATTTCTTTTTTTATTATTGTTGAGGAAAATAGCCTTTTGTCCTGTAGAGTTGTTCACAGTGTGGATTTTGATCATTGAACCCACGGAATCATCTGCTTCCTGTAAATTGATAGGTAGATTTTGGCTTAATCACCATCATTTGATTTTGGGGATGGTGGGGCAAGACTACTCTACAGCAGTAGTGTATTCCACTGAAAGGTATGTAATGGTCTCTGTCTCTCATTTTGTACAATGGTAGCCTTTGACGAACTTTGCAAAGATCCATCAATCCATTAGAATTTGCAAAATGTAGATATTCTAATTCTGTCATTTCTCATTTTTTAGTTGGAATACTTCTAAAGAGAAATTTCCTTTTATTAACCAAATGATTACCCTGAGATATAGTTAAAAAATACTACAACCTGGGGGCTGGCCTGTTAGCTAACGTGGTAGAGTGTGGTGCTGATAGTATCAAGGTCAAGGGTTCGGATCCCCATACCATTCAGCCAACCAAGAAAAAAATACTAAGACCTATAGATATTGGGAATGAGGGAGTCAGTTTCACAAAAGATTTATTAGGCAAATTAATAGGTTGTTTTTGTTTTTTTTTTAAAGATGACTGGTAAGGGGATCTCAACCGTTGGCCTGGTGTTGTCAGCACCATGCTCAGCCAGTGAGCAAACCGGCCATCCCTATGTAGGATCCGAACCCGTGGCCTTGGTGTTATCAGCACTGCACTCTACCGAGTGAGCCACGGGCCGGCCTCAAATTAATAGGTTTTGAATGTCAAAGGGAGAGAGTGAATTTACCAGTATCTTTAAAGTAAACTTCCAAAACTTAGCAACTTTTTGCAAATGTTCAAAACATTAAAATTGCATGGGAAAATAAATCTTCCACTAAATAAAAACTCTGACTTCAAAATAAGAATTAGGGGCTGGCCAGTTAGTTCACTCAGTAGAGCATGGCACTGATAATATTAAAAATAAGAATTAGGAAAGCCATTCTTTAGTACAAAAAAATTAAATAAGAAAATCAAGCTAGTATTCTTTTCCAAAGCACAAATTATTTTTAAAAACAAAAACCTTTTGGGCCAGCCCGGTGGTGCACTGCTACAGTGCGCCGCTTGGGAAGCGCGGTGGCGCTCCCGCCGAGGGTTTGGATCCCACATGCAGACCGGCTGCTCACTGGCTGAGCGAGGGGCGGGAGCAACACCGAGGGTTGCGATCCCGTGGCCTGTCCCGGTCCGGTACGGGCGCGACACTGAGGGTTGCAATCCGTTGCTGGTCACGAAAAAAGACAAAAAGGAAAAAAAAAAAAAAAAACCTTTTTTTTACTAACCCACATTGGACCAGAATGTGTCTTATCATAGTAAACCTACTGAGCTTCCCCTTCGCTTCCATTACTTTACCTTTCTCAGTATCTTGCAGTTTCTTCTTTACTCTTCTCAATCTCTTACTGGACCTAACTCAGAACTGAAGTTTTAAAATACTCCCTTCAGTAAATATAATAAAAATTACATTCCATGTGTGTTAAATAAAATTTATAGGAGTTCATTGGTTTGGACTGAACTCCTGCACTAGGCTTAACAGACCAAACCAAAATGGAGTTACTCATGTTGAGGTTCCACTCCACAAAGTCAAAACTAGTTGGTTGTCTGAGAGAGATAATAGCCAAATTCCTAAAGAGGCCAGTTTTAGCCAGCATGAGAAGGAAGTCTCTTCTGCCTTAACCTTTACAAGAAAAGTAACTTTGAAATGACCAATCCGCTTTTTGTTCTCTGTTCCTGCTTTCTTCCTCCCTTTTCTGCCTATAAAGCCAACCTCCTCTGCTCAGTTCATGAGAGCATTCATTCTGTTTTTTAGAATGAGAAGTTGCCTGATTACAGAATTGTGAATAAAATCCAATTAAAATCTTTAAAATAAATTTATTGTTTTTGACACATTATCAATTCTAAAATGATTAGGAATCCAGAGCATGAAGACCATGATATCCTTACCTAGTCCTGGTGTTGAGATAAAGGAAAAGAATCTGGGTCTAGAAGTAGATAGTCCCATATAGTGTTCCAATAAAATAAAGAATATTTAACACTTGCATTATGCAGACAGTGTTTAGTGTTATCAACAGAACTATTTTTATTATTATCTGCTCTGTGTTATTGTATTAAAATAATCACACCTTTAAAAAAAAAGCAAGTGAGCAAAATTTATCCTTCCTTGGGGAAAAAAAAAGGCCAATATTCTCATGAGGCTAAGAGATTTGAATGATTGCTAACTACTGGGATTTTTTTAAAATACGGAGATGCATTACTGAGTTAGGTTTTAGAATCTTTTTCAGTGGATGTATATGAAATAACATTTGTACATTAGTGTCAGGCAAAAATCACTTGTTGTCCTCTGTACTTCTTGCTGGTGGATGTTTTCTGGATTGGTATTTCTTGTTGGATTGGTCAGATACGAGATTTGGGTTTCAATTTTTTGGGTAAGTAGGCAAAGTTGGTTTGCTTAGGCCCAGGCAAAAGGCCCTCTAGTAGTTCAGTCTGGCTCCCTGAAGTTCTACAGTGGGGTCTGTTCTCTGTGCACATATGACCCTTGGTGATCTCAAAGGGAGGAGAACCAGTTTAGGGTAGAACTTGGGTTTTATTGATGTTGGCTTGACAGTAACTTGATTTCAGTTCAGACTGAACCCAAGGATAGGATTAGGATGTTTGGGATACTGTCTTGGCTCCTGATTATATCTATTTATAGTAATTATTGCTTTGCAACTTCCTCCCTCACCATTTTAGGTAACTCCCAGAATTCTGAGTCACTTTTTTTTTTCTGCTTCTGCACTGTTCAAATTTTCTAAAATAGGGCCGGCCCCCCCGCGGGTTGGGATCCTATATGGGACTGGCCAGTGCGCTCACTGGCTGAGCGCGGTACGGGTGACACCAAGCCGAGGGTTGCAATCCCCTTACCGGCCACGGAAAAGACAAAAAATAAAAAATTTTTTTTCTAAAATAAACATGTTTTACTTTTATTAAAAACAGCAGCTTTTTGGAGCCACTTCTGGCATAGCCATGGCAGCTAACACTACTACCAGCCTGTCACAGCTGCTGCCACTAGAGCTTGTGGACAAATGTAGAGGGTCAAGAATTCACATTGTGATGAAGAGTGATAAGGAAATTGTTGGTACACTTGTAGGATTTGATGACTTTTGAAATCACACCTGAAGGAAGAAAGATTACTAAATTAGATCAGATTTTGCTAAGTGGAAATAATAAAACAATGCTGGTTCCTGGAGGAGCAGGACCTGAAATGTGAACGGGATTCTTTGACTTATGCTAGATTCTGTTTTGTCTTATAATGGCAACAAAATAGAAATTTTTTTTTTACCTTTTAATGTTTTAGACCCTGTAAAACTAAGTTTCCCGTTAAAGGGAAATGCTTTGAAGAGGTATGCCCATTTTTCTAAGTTAATTATGATTATATTGGAAAAAGAAGAAAATAATTTCTTCTTTGAAGATTAAAACAAAGGTGTTTTTGGTTAAAAAAAAAAACAAACATCAGCTTTTTTGGGGGGGTGGGAAATAAAATAACTACAGTAAGTCTTACCTGTCTAGAACTAGTTTAGTTTGCCTTTAAGTAGAAAGGAAAGAGGCTAGAGACTATATAAACGCTTAAGTACAATTCTGTTGTAAGGTTGCAAAAGCACTTTGCAAATTAGGTGAGAACAAAAAGTTTACAAGATGAGTACCACCATCTAGGGATGGACCCTAGACAAAAGGTTTCTAGCCTGAGCATGGAGGAAGCACATGAGACATAAAAACTGCTGTGTACTCAAAAGTAGAACCTGACAAAGCGAAAACACTTTCTAAATATTAACTTTTAATCCAACTCAGCAATCCATGATAGGCCCATCAGTATAGCAAGTGGTAAAGTGAGGCAAAAGATAAAATTATGTGTCTATGCCAAGAAATAAAATTCGGGAATAAGTGGTCTCCTTCTGTGCCTCTTCACCCGTTACTGTAGCAGTATAAGCAGCCTGTAAGTGTCATAGGGAATGCAGATTGTTTACCAGTGCTTTGTAATAGCTAGGAATGTGGAAGATGTATTCAAACTAATAGTGGACAAGTTGGAACCAGTTCTAAGCTTGAGAGATGGTTTTTTGGTTATCACTCATCTTGCTCAGGATGAAAGATGATATTTTTAAAGGGCCATTCTGCTATGTCATAATATTCTCATTAACAGTGTTATAACATCAAGGTCAAGGGTTTGGATCCCTATACAAGCTAGTGCCAAAGGAAAAAAAAAAAATAGAAAACCAGTGTCCTGAAAATGAAAAGCTTCGGCTCTCTGAAGCTGAACTCTCTAGTTCTAGGGCAACATGAATTGGGCCAGATGTTCCAGAAGAAAATGAGCAGTAATAAAATATGAGTTGATGGATTTCCCTTTGTTTCCGGAAGTGAGGGAGAAGAGTTATGGGAGTATATGTCAAAGGCCTATTATTCCCTAGTAGGTGTGGAGTTTCCAGAAGAAACAAACAGATCTCCTCATCGCCTTTTATAAGCATAGAATTACAAAGTTAGAAGCAGCCATGCAGGAGGCTCAGCAAACAGTGGCCAGCCAGGACAAGTAAGTGACAAATCAAATCCCAGATAGCTTTTTTTTCTTTCAGGGAAACTATTCCTGTTTCCTTGTGGTTGGCAAAACCTGAAATTGCTCCATGTGTGCTAATGTTTGGGAAAATCAGAATTTTTGGTCACCTCAATCTCTGTTTTTCTCTTTCTTCCCTCCAGGGGCCCTCCTCACTTCATAGCTTTCCTCTTCTACTTCCCTCTATCAAAAACTGCTTCGTCAGGGCTGGCCGGTTAGCTCAGTTGGTTCGAGCATGGTATTATAACACTAAAGTCAAGGGTTTGGATCCCTAAACCGGCTATCTGCCAAAAACCAAACAAAAACCAAACTGCTTCTTCAGAGAAATCAGATATAGCTGGTTCACACTGATAAAAATGAGAGATAACATTTAAAATGTTACCTCTGGGAGGGCATATTTTGGAAATCGTAAGCTAAAAGATGGAATCTTTAATGGACATTTTTAGATATTAGCAGGCCATGGCTATGTGTGGATAGAGAATGGAATTCAATGCAAACTCCCCTGAAATCATAGCAAATGACTGCTTAGTTTTGTCCATCTCATTTTTTCTCACCACCAAAACACTGCCATTGTCTCCCTGAATCACCAGATCTCTGGTAGAGATACATTGTATCTCTCAGTAAGCATTAAGTAGATGTTGATAATAACAATAATAATAATCATTTCTTTTTATCCTACTGACCTGCTGGAGCTGATTGTCTTCATCTTTCGCCTAGAGAGCTGTCAATCTTAAGGAAGGAAAATGAAGAACTGAAGAGATTTCTAGCCATCCTAAAGGTAAATGAAATAGATTTTCATTAGTATTATTTTCTCTCCTACTTTTCCCATCATTCTTGCTCACTATAGAATAGTGTTTCCTAATCCTTTTCACATCATGGCACACATAGAAACTGATAATATTTGTACAACAAGCACACTGTAGTAAATGAACAAGGCCACAGAAGACCGTGGAGGTCTGAGAGGCTCAATATTTAGCATACTTGTAACCCATTCTTGAACAGTGAATCATGACATACCAGTTGGAAAGCTCTCTAATAGAAAAGACATCTGTTGCAACTTAAAATTTCTCTTCAAGAGACCCAAGACACCTCAGGACCCTTCATCTCCCTCACACTCTATTTCCTAGACATTTCTATCTTTCTAAGAAGGTTCTGTGTATTTATTTTCCTATTGATCCCACTCTTGTAACTATTCCAGCACATTGTAATCGTGTCATTTTCCTTTCTCTCCCAATGGAGTCTCCATATTTCCCCACATATATTAGTCTACACAATTCCAGATGTGCTCTTATGAAGAGGAACTAGAATTTTACTCCTTCACAGCTAATCATTTCGGAGGAAACACTGCTGCTATTTTTTCTCCTGCTAGAAATCTTAGCAACTACAGCTAGGGGGCATTGCAGTTTAGTTATCTAACTAGTCAGACAGGTCCATTGATTAGAGACCCTCGATCTGCAGCTTTCTTCATTCCCATTTTTTCATCTACAGGAATCTCCAAGTCGGTACCAAGGAAGCAGGTCAGTTTTATCAGCTCCCATACTAGCCCCTGCACCCTCCCCCCCACTAAAAATTTCTGTTCTTTCTTGACTCCTGGCTATGTGGGCTCATAGACGTTAAAAATGATTGATGAATTTATCTTTCACTTCTCTGAGAAAGAGTTACTCACTGAAAAGTGCTGAAGTGAGAAATGAAATCTTGATTATAATGCTCACCCTTGACTGTCATCTTATGAAATCCTACGCCAGTTGTGTAGCTGCTGGCCAGAGCAAAACACTATGCTTCTGAAAGGGAGACAATATAATCCAGACTATCTACAATATATCATCCACAACATTCAGCATACAGTAATAAAAAATTAGTACATATGCAAGGAAGCAGGAAAATGTGACCCATGATTAGGATAAGCAGTCAATACAAAAAGATCCTGAGATGACTCAAATTTTGGAGTAAGGGCACAGTTTTTTTCCTTTTTTTTTTTTTTGTCTTGCTTACTGACCAGTATCGGGATCGCAACCCTCAGTGTCGCGCCCGTACTGGGGACCGGCAACGGGATCGCAACCCTCGGTGTTGCGCCCACACTGCGCTCAGCCAGTGAGCAGGAACCAGTCTCCACATGGGATCCGAACCCTCAGCGGGAGCGCCTCCACACTCCCAAGCGGCACACTCTCCAGTGCGCCACCGGGCTGGCCCCTACTCATCCTTTAGAATTCAACTCACATTTCCTCTGGGAAGACTGCGCTAGACAGAGTTAGATGTTCTTTTAGTTCATTAAATAAATATTCATTAAGTACCTACTCTTTATCAGGTACTATGTTAGGTGCTGGGTGTACAACAGTCCTTTCTAGTTGGTGATGTTTATGCTCTGCCAACTGTTAAATATTTTTAATATTGGCCCTGCATTGGTGGATTAAAAAGGACATGGCCTCTGCACTCATAGAAGTTATAGTCTAGTGTTCTTTTGTACTTCTATACTTCTGATACACCCATTATAATGCTTAAATGTTGTTCTGATTATTATTTTTTGGTCTCTCCCACTAGCCTGTGAGCCCCTCAAAAATAGGAACTGTATTCTAGTTATCTTTGTAATCTCAGTCTCAGGACATAGAGACACTAAATAAATGCTTGTTGGATGGATGGAGGAGAGGATGGAGGGATGTAGGAATGGATGGACAGATGTAAGGTTGTGTATTCTAGTTATCTTTGTAATCTCAGTCTCAGGACATAGAGACACTAAATAAATGCTTGTCGGATGGATGGAGGAGAGGATGGAGGGATGTAGGAATGGATGGACAGATGTAAGGTTGAGAGTACTTTGTAAGGCACTGAGGGAAGGAGGAAAGGAGTACTTAAACTTCTATTATGGGCAATAGAGAAGAGGAGAAGGTTTTACTTAGGGAGTTGTAGAGCAAAGGAATCTCATATGGAAACTTTGCTTCCATATTTTGGGGTGATACCCTGTAATACATGAGAGTAAGCAATTTGTGGTCAGAGAGGAAGCTATTATTTCTATAAACAATGATCTGATTGATCCTGTAAAATGTAACATAACTTCTGCTTAGTGAGATTAGAGCTGCCTCTTTCTTTTTTCTTTTTTTTTCCCTTGCAGGTTGACCACACCTCGACCAGTGGGCATTACTTCTCCATCACAGTCAGGTAGAAGACATTTTTTGCCCAAATATCTGTGTGAGATGAATAAATATCCTTTCCCCATATAGGAGATCATCTCCTCTCAAAGACCATAATGTGATTGTTCTAATCTTATGTATGATATGAAAACATGCAACCATATAACCACTTGCAACGGACTGGCTAGGCAAGGTAGGGCACACTATTGCTGGCAAATTTTCATTCTGCACTTTATTCCCTTTCAGTAACTCCACGACCCAGTTCCCAGCATAGCAGCCAAGTAGTCAGGTAAGTAGAAAGCCTACACAGTCAACATTAAAAATGTTAGCAAAAGGTGGAAGAGGAAATAAATACCTAAATTGTGGCTCAGATTGGGACTGAAAAGACTTTCGGTCTATATAAAAGTTTAACACCAGGTTTTGTGTTTTCTTTTTCTCTTTTATCTTACCTTATACAGTCGGTCCTCCTCAGGGGAGTCTATCCCTTACAGAGTGGCTGGCTTTGGTAGCTCGGGACAAGTAAGTAATATTCACCTTCTTTCCAAATTGTTGGTTTCTAATGCTAAGTGAAAGCAGAGATTTAAGTCAAGAATCTTAAATTTATATTGGCTTTGGCATCAGTTATCTAATGCTATGCCAGACCCTATTTTCTTTTGGCAATGGAAATCTGATGTTAGAAGCTGACACAGAGAATAAATAGGGGTGGAAATAGTGGAAGAGTTCAAGGACTGAATTAACTGTTCATCGTATTCATTTTGGAAGTAGTAAAGTATGGATCCTTCTTAGACTAGTATGCCCATGCTGAGAGAACATTACAAGGGTACTTCAAAAAGTCCATGGAAAGATTTGTATTATGTTTTAATTCTGTCTACTGACTTTTTGAAGTACCCTCATACATGCTTGAATGTGTAAATAGAGAAATAGCAGGGAATAGGGAAGCCAGAGAAGCGGCATATATGTATTAATTGAGGTTTCTTATTTGTCCATAGGGAGGCAGAGGCCTGCAGGGAAGGAGCACTCCCAGAGACTATTATACTGGTGAGAAGGGAAGAAAAGGTGTTAGAAATCAACATATTCTGTGCAGAAACAAGCAAATTTCTGGTTTCCTATGCATAATATAGTGTCATTTCACTTTGTCTTCTTTCCAGACAGTGACTCCAGGTATCCAGACATATATTACAAGTTTTCAAATAATGATATTTTTGTTCTCAAACTGATAAGGGGAAAATAAAAATTTGAGCAATAGAAAGTCATTGAAAACCTCTGAGGAGATGGAGGATAACTTTTGAGTAAAATAATTGACTTGGATTTTGAAAATTGCCACAAGGGCTGGCCCAGTGGCGCACTGCGCTAGTGCGCAGCTTGGGAAGTGCGGCTGCGCTCCCGCCGAGGGTTCGGATCCCACATACAGACCGGTTCCCGCTCACTGGCTGAGCGAGGCGCGGGGGCAACACCGAGGGTTGTGATCCCGTTGCCGGTCCGGTACGGGGGCAACACTGAGGGTTGCAATCCGTTGCTGGACACGGAAAATGACAACAACAACAAAAAAAATTGCCACAAGATGGCAGTATAAGTTAGGTCTAAAAAGAAGGTTTATATATATTTTATATTTCTTTTTTTTAATGTATATTTTACTTTACTTTACTTTAATTTTTTTTGCAATAAAACTTTGGAGTAAAACATTAAATGAATGAATGAATGAATGAATGAATGGAACGAAGGTTGACAAGATGCCAATTGTTAGCCTGAAGTGTGTCTGGTTTTTTCATTGTGTATTAAACATAAAAATATTACAGTGAAGAAATACTTTGGTTCTGTCCACTTAATTTATTGTCTATATGCCCTTAAACAATTATTATCGTTCCTATTTTCAAGGGTATTAGCCAGTCCTTAGAGAGTACCTATCAGAGAGGATTTCCCTTTCTTTCCCAAGAAGACAAATATGAAATTCCCAAATCTCTTTCATTTTTTAAATTCACCAGTTTCCCTCCAATTCTTCCACATTCTCCCCTTTGAAAAATGTAGATGTTCTAGCCAGTTTATTCCTTTCTGGTTGGTAGTAATTTCTTTCCTTCATTCCTAATTTTAGTAATCTAAGTCATTCCTCTCTTTTTTCTTGGTCAAGAACCTACTTTTGGTTTTGTTGATTTTCTCTATTTTTCTATTCTCTATTTCATTTATTTCTCATTTAATCTTATTTCCTTCCTTCTGGCTGTTTTGGGTTTAGTTTTTTCTTTCTCTGGTTTCCTAAGGTGGAAGTTTACATGATTGATTTTGAGATTTTGTTTTTTAATATATATGTTTATTGTCAAATTTCACTCTGACACTCATTTTACTGAATCCTATAAAGTTTGGTGTGTTGTGTTTTTGTTTTCATTTATCTCAAAGTATATTTTAATGTCCCTTGTGATTTTTCTCTTTGACCCACTGGTTATTTAGCAGTGTGTTGTTTAATGTTCACATATTTGTTTTGGGGGTTTTTTTTTTTTGTTTTTTTTTTAAAAGATGACCGGTAAGGGGATCTTAACCCTTGACTTGGTGTTGTCATCACTACACTCTCCTAACTGGCCATCACTATACAGGGATCCGAACCTGTGGCCTTGGTGTTATCAGCACCACACTCTCCCAAGTGAGCCACGGGCTAGCCCTAATGTTCACATATTTGTGAATTTTCCAAATTTCCTCCTGTTATTGATTTTGTTATTGATTTCATTGTGGTTAGACACATATTTATTTAAATCAGTGATTTAAATTATTTTAAATCTATGGCCTAACATATGGTCTATCCTGGAAAATGTTCCATGGGCATTTGGGAAGAATGTATATCCTATTGTTAGGTGGAGTATTTGGAGTATTCTATAGAGTCTGTTAAGTTTAGTTGGTATATAGTGTTATTCAATTGGTATGCCTCTGTTTCCTCGGTGATCTTCTGTCCAGGTGTTCTGTCCATTATTGAAAGTGGGCTATTAAAGTCTCCAATTTTGTCTCACAGTATGTTTTGTCTGGTATTAGTATAGCCACTCCAGCTCTCTGTTGTTTATTGTTTGCATGGAATATCTTCTATCCTTCTTTCAACCTATCTGCATCTTTGAATCTAAAGTGAGTCTCTTGTAGATAGCGTAGAGTTGGGCCTGTTTTTTTTTAATCCATTTCTGCATTTCTGACTTTTAATCGGAGAGTTTAATCCATTTACATTTAATGTACTTGCTGATGAGGACTTCTGCCATTTTGCTATGTTTTACATCTTTTCTGTTCCTCAGTTCTTCCATTACTGCCTTCTTTTGTGTTAGATATTTTCTAGTGTACCATTTTAGTTCTCTTGTTGTTTCTTTTACTATTTTTTCTAGTTATTTTCTTAGTGATTACAATTAACATCTTAATTTATAACAATGTAGTTCAGACTAATACCAAACTTAACTTTAGTAGTATACAAAATTTTGCTCTTATGTAGTTCCAAGTATACAAATTACATCTTTATAAATTGTGTGCTCATCAACACAAACTTGTAATTATTGTTTTATGCAGTTGTCTTTTAAATCAGATAGGAGGAAAAAGGTTACAAACAAAAATATATTTATACTGACTTTTATCTTTACCTATGTAATTACCTTTACTTTTGCTCTTTATTATTTCTTCATGTAGATTTGAATTATTGTCTAGTGTCCTTTCATTTCAGCCTGGAAGACTTCTCTTGTAAGTAATATTACTACCTATTTAATACTACTAAATCCTTGCAGTTTTTCTTCTAAGGAACGTTTAAAAGTGACAAATTCTCTGTTTTTGTTTATCTGGGAATGTCTTGATTTCTCCTTCATTTTTGAAAGATAGTTTTGTTGAATATAGAATTTTTGGTTGATAGTCTGTCTTTTGGCACTTTAAATATGTTATCTCACTCTGCTCTGGCCTCCATGTTTTCTGGTGAGAAGTCAATGCTATTCTTACTGAGATCACTTGTATGTAATGAGTGGCTTCTCTTTTGCAGCTTTCAAGATTTTTTCTTTCCCCAAGGTCAGGGGTTCAATCCCTGTACCGGCCAGCCACCAAAAAAAAAAAAAAAAGATTCTTTTCTTTGTCTTTCAACAGTTTATTATGTGTCTAGGTGTAGTTCTCTTTGGGTGTATCACGTGGAGTTTGTTGAGCTTCTTGGTTATGTAGATTAATGTTTTCCATCTAATTTGGGAAGTTTTTAGCCATTATTTCTTCAAGTATTCTTTCTGCCCCTGTGCCTCTTTTCTCTCCTCTGGAACTTCAACTACACATATATTGGTATTCTTGAGAATGTCCCATCAAGATCTCTGAGGCTTTGTTCATTTTTCTTAATTCTTTTTTTCTTTCTCATCCTCAAAATAATCTCAATTTACTTACATTCAAATTTCCTTATTCTTTCTTCTGAGTGCTCATATCTGCTAATGAGCCCCTCTAGTGAAGTTTTCATTTGAGTTATTACGCTTTTCAACCCTAGAATTTATATTTGGTCCTTTTTGATATAATTTTTCTTTTTTAGACTTCTTTATGTGTTGAGATACCATCCTTCCCTTTAGTGCTTTAGACATGGTTTCCTTTACTTCTTTGAATGTATTTTAAATAGCTGATTTAAAGTCTTTGTTTAGAAAGAAAGTCCAATGCCTGGGCTTTCTTAGGAACAGTTTCTATTAAGACTTTTTTCTTCATACAGGCCATAATTTCTTATTTCTTTGCATATAGTATAATTTTTTGTTGAAAACTAGACATTTAAATGATATAACACAGCAACTGTAGGAATCAGATTCTTCTTCCTCCCCAGAGTTGTTGTTGTTGTTGCTGTTTGTTGTAATTGTTGTTTAGTGACTTTTTTGAACTAATTCTGTAATGTCTGTATTCTTTGTCATGTGTGGCCCCTGAAGTTTTGTTGGGCTACGCCCGGGCCGCCAGCCATTTTGGGAAAGTACCTCAGCCATTTCCTCGCCACCGGGGACCAACAACACAGGGCAGGAAGGGACCCCGGACCAGCCGGCGGTAACCTCTTGTGGGGCAGGCCCGATCCCCTCTGTGCTTTGGCCCCGGGGACAAAGAAAGAACACCGAGCCAGGAGAGCGGTCAAAGCCGGTACTCTGTTTATTACAGCAAGCAGGGGTTTTTATAAGGTACCAGGGGCGGGGGAGCTCTTATCCAATAGGTTCCTCGCCACCGGGGACCAACAACACAGGGCAGGAAGGGACCCCGGACCAGCCGGCGGTAACCTCTTGTGGGGCAGGCCCGATCCCCTCTGTGCTTTGGCCCCGGGGACAAAGAAAGAACACCGAGCCAGGAGAGCGGTCAAAGCCGGTACTCTGTTTATTACAGCAAGCAGGGGTTTTTATAAGGTACCAGGGGCGGGGGAGCTCTTATCCAATAGGTTCTTTGTCCCCGGGGCCAAAGCACAGAGGGGATCGGGCCTGCCCCACAAGAGGTTACCGCCGGCTGGTCCGGGGTCCCTTCCTGCCCTGTGTTGTTGGTCCCCGGTGGCGAGGAACCAACGAAGTTTCTACTTTATTAGCCTAGTGGTCAGCTAATGACTGGACAAAGGTTTCCTTAAATGCCTGGAACCAAAGAGTCTCTCAGTCTTTGCTGAGGGACTCTGTGTGTGTGTGTTGCAGCACACTTTCAACACTCACCTAAGGTGGAAGGTTAGATGATTGATTTGAGATTTTTGACAGCCAATTGACAACTGTGTCTTAGCCTTCACTTCCTGCTAGTATGGCTTCAAGGTCAGCCCAGTATGAGAGCTTAGGTAGGACCTTCTCAGGTCTTTCCTGAGTACAGTCTTGAGCATGCTTATGACCTTCTAGATTCCCAGGAATGGGTTAGAACTTTTCAAAGCCTCCACATACATCTCATTCCCCAGCTTTTCCTTTTATGTTTTTTTGTTAGCCCATTATTCTACCCAAGTGATATTCATCTCCTCAGGCAGCTAAAACAAGTGCCTCTGAATGTTTTCAACAAACACTCCTGTGGAAAGGTTTTTCCACACTTGATGAACTCTGAGCTCCAAGTCCTGGTGAACTTGAGTTCCGAGTCAAGTCAAATAAAGACAGCCTTGCAAGATAGGTCTTCCAGGGAACCACTAGATAGGTCAAATAATGACAGTTCTCTGTGAATGAGGCTTTGGAAGGGCTCCAGCCCTCTCACATCCCTTCCAGTGACTGCCAGACTATTGATTTTCACCATTATTGTGACCTGTTGGTTTTTAAGGCTATCATGGAGCTGGAGGAGAAATGGGAATAGGGCAAGTTAAAATGCCACAAATCTTGTTGTTTTGTTTTTACAAACACTCAACTATTTTTCTTAAATAAACCTTCTCCAAATTGCTGCTAGCACTTTGTTAATTCTGAGTTGTAAAAAAGTTGATTCTGACCATTTTTGCCATTTTTCTCATTGTTTTTATGAAAGAGAGAATTTTTGGAGGTCTTTGCTCCACCATTTTTGCTGGTGTCCCTCCTAGCCAGTTTAATTATCTTTGTCCTTAGCTATTCTTTCTGGTAATCTCCATTTTAGAGGGGAAGCCAAGACAATTACATTAGAGCATATCAAGACAATGGTGGATCCTGGCTCACAGACTAATGAAAGGGAGAGGAAAACACCTTTATGAGACATTGCTATGAGAGATTTGTGAGCTTTTTCACTTGCCATTAGTTCCCAAGTCTAACATACACTAAAAGTCTTTGATCCCCATTTGCTTTACTCTGGCCCCCAGTATACCTGAATCTCTTCTCCAGTTTATGGATTATCTCACAGGCTCATTTTTATGCTTTCCAGAAACCCCTTCACCAGCTTCAACTCACAGCCTATCTTATAGGTGAGTAACACTCTTTCCTTTCTCTTGGGATCTGTTCACACTGATACTCTGCCAGCAGCCCTGGGGTTACTTCTCCACTGGCCTGTACCACTGAAGTTTGTATCTGCCTTGTAAACAAAAGAGAAGGTTGAATAGCACTGTGTTTAATATACATCCAAATTATTTAATTTTATTCTCACTTGCAAGCAGGGGATTTTTTTCCTCTCTGGCCTAAATGTATAGACCCTTCCTTTACGTATGCTTTTTATCTTTTCCTTTCCTCTGCTTATGCTTTTATTTCCCTCCTTAGACCTTCATCTGCCTCATCTGGACAGGGGATTTTTTCTTTCAGACCATCCCTAAATGGGGATTCAGGCCACACAAGAGTCCTCACCCCCAACAATTCTGGTAAGTTAAATAACTTTCCCAAAGGAGTGTAGCTTCAACCATTGCATTGATACATATACTAAAATGAAGATTTTTAAAGTGACAAGAAGTTGGTATTTGCTCCCCAAAGAGAACTGTCTCTAGTTTGCCTCCTCAGTATTAAGTCATCCCATTTCCTTCACAGTGAAAGGAAACTCTGGATTTTACCTGAATAACACTCATCCTGTTGCACCAGTTGGTCCTACCATTTAGCCAGAAGTTCAACCTGTAGGATTAAACTAGCTTTTTTTTTTTTTTTTTTTGAGATCCCTGTGTAGAACATGCTGGGAGCTCAGTTCTGAAGATTATAAAAACAATATCCTTCCTGCTCCCCATGTTTTTTTAGTAAAGGTACCTTTGCTACCCATCCTCTTGATAAGGGGTTGCCATCTTCCATAGCTCACTCAGTCTTTATACTTCCTCTATATCTTTCCACTCATAGTTAGACTCAAATCTCAGCCCTATCAGCACTCCATCCTCACGGGAAAAGAATGAACTTTATAACCCTCCTCTTAAACTGCTTAGCTAATAGTCTTTTCCCTTCTTAGTAGTGTTCCTTTTGTTAAAAACTACCTAGTTATACTGCCCCACAAGTAACACTGCTGAGAAACTGCTCAAGCAAGTCATCTTTCACCATCCTATTCTATCTTTCAGGTCAGTGGGAGAGCAGAACCAGTCTAGAGAGTCTTCCTGGTTTCCAGCTACCAGTCCTCCAGGTGAGGCCTGGCTAGTCTAACTCGTCTGTGCATAAAACCCACATGGTTAGGCCTACATGCTAAATGTGCCATTCTGGTCTCATGTTAGGGTGGTAGAATGTAACCAGTGGAGAATGACATGGGTTTCAACTGTGGTAATCATATGTTCACAATTTTCCAGGATGGTCTCAATTTCAAAGATTCTATCCTACTGTCAGATTAGCTTCCTGGTTTGGGGTTTTAAAATTAAGGTACATGGTAGTCAAAGGCTTTAAACTGAGAGGTCTTGGCCAGGGTGAAGTAAGTGTGGACACATTGATATTCCCAGTAGTCCCACAAAAAAAGTATTTTCAATGGAATTTATCTTTTGGGTGGAAGCACTGCTTGAACTAGGAAAAACCATGTTTACTTCTTCAGAGATAGCTAGAATAATGTTCTGTAAATTTATGGAACTGATACTGATCCAAGGAACAAGAGGAAAGGGCATGGTAATGAGGATAGGTTCGTAAGGAGCTCTATTAAATGAAAAGTCCGGTTTTGCCTTTTAAGTTAACACTTTTATGGCTTGGGTTTTGAGGATATTTAGGCCTTTTTTCTACTCTAAGCTCCTGGCAACCCCAAGGACATACTAAAGTGGGTATATATGTTGCTCCCATATTTCAAAATGCCCTTTATTTTTATCAGCAAGAAAATAGCATCTAAGCCTTAAGAGACAACACTAGGGAAATAATATCCCCTCTTAAGATCCTCACAAATGGAAAGATTAACTCACATGTGAAAAAAGACTTAAGAGACTTATAAACGATCTGCAAATATATGGCCCCTAATTGGATCTTGATTGAAAAAAGCTTTAAAAAAAAAAAAAGAGAGACAGTTGAGGAAAATTGAATATCTATTGAACATTGATATTAAGGAATTGTTAATACTGTTTTTTTTTTAGGTATAATATTGTGGTTATGTTTTTAAAAATATACTTTATCATTTATAGATACATACTAAAATATTTATGGGTGGGAAGTTAAATGATGTCTAGGTTTTGTCTTAGTATTAATTAGTAGAGAGGGACAGTGGGAGAGTAGAAATAAAAGATTGGCCATGAGTTATTTGTTGAAGTTGAGTGATGGATACATAAGTTCATTATAATATTCTTTGTATTTTTTGAAAATTTCTATTAAAAATGTTTTCAGAAATAGTTATTGAAGAAATTGCCACCTACCCAGAGGCATAAGAATTCTGCCTCCCTGATAACTCTCTCTGGGCATGGTTGTCATGTGTTCTAGACCTTCCAAAATAGTTTGATTTTCAAATATCCAACCTTATTATCACTATAAATCACTGAAATGTTCCAGAGTAGCAGCAAAGCCTTTGTCACACTAGATGTATCAAATTTTAGTTTAGAAAAATTACTTATGCAATGGAGAAAACTATGGGGAAGCAATAGTGGTGGTTTCTGTCCTGATAAACATATAATGGCTCGAGAGGGCTTTACTTGCCCTTTTGGAATAAACACCCATATCTACCTCCTGTTCTCTGCTGCAGACGCTCTACCAACAGAGGCAGACGGGATTAGCCAGGGGGAGAGACACCTGGACCACTCCCAGATAGACCCATCTTCAAGGTCTGATTTATACATATTGCTGAAGGATGGACTGTAGCATCCAGTACCCACTAGGGCCACTTCTGCTTTTTTTCCTGGTTTCACTGTCCTTTATTCTGTCTGTCTTTACCCTATACACCCTTTATTACCTCCCAGGAAAGTGGTGAGGTCTTATATAAGGCTAGTGCTTCTGGAAGATATTTATCTCTCTCCTAGAAGTCATATGTAGTTCCCCTCATTTCCTACAACTTAAAACAAAAGTTGTATAAATAATTCTTGGCATCATAATTGGAGGTAGGGAAGAGGGAGATAATATACTCGTCGGCTATGTTTCATTTGTGGATTTCATTTTTTAGCTTTGGATATATTGTCCCACTGCCAGTGTCAACAAGCACTTGTTCCTTGTCCTAATTTATTACACTTTTTCAACTTGCCTATTGTTTACTTTATGCCTAGTTACTATTAAATATGTTGATTTTCCTTTCTGTCAAAATAACCGTTGGAGAACATAGATTTTGAGCTTAGTAAAGTACATAGATTAATAAAGAGAACTGCCCTTTTATTGCTATTGGAACTCTACTGCTATAACAAGATATAGAATGTTGGAATGGGCAAAGAACACTACCACTGAGATCACTCAAACGTTTATTCTACTTTGGCTACTAAGTGGTAGAAATAAGGAATTAAATGGGTGGGCCACTCGCAGGCAGGCCTTTAAGCAAAAATAGTGGAAGAATATAAACGTAGCAGACATCTGCCAGAATTAAATTAGGTCCTGAGAATGATCTTATATCTGAACTAGAATCCCACTACCCTTTCTAGTACTATGAGTTTATTTTATGTGTTTATTTTTAAAGGCATTTCTAGACACCTTTTCTTTTGGGCAGGAGCCTGTGCTGTAGCAAGTGGAGTTACCACAGATATTGTTTTATCTGTCACTGATGAAGCCTAAGAAATTTTAATCATTATCATTATGGCTGGGAAACAATCTGCCTGGTGATAGATGCTGACCTACTGCCTTATAAAGTTTTTGTTCTTCTTAAATTTACTTCAATAAGTCCTGCCCCTTCAACAAATAATAAAAAGTATACTTAATCAGAATGTTAATGGATTTGGCTCTATTAATCCCTAAACCATAGAAGTGGCAAAGTGGAGAAGAGAGAAATGATTTTATTTTTGGCCTTTTTATTATTATTCTAGCAATTTGGGACTTCCACTCTTTTAGATGGTTAACCCATTGATATCTATTTGCTGTATATTTGATCCCAACTGATGAAAACCATTCTAAAACATCAATATTTAATTCAATTAAAGACCAAGACAGATCGTATAGAGAGGGAAAAGTCTCTTTTCTGAACACAAATTGAACCAACACCAAAAAGATAGAAAATCAGTCTCTGTCAGGCTGGACAGGAGGTAGTATCAGGTTTGTAAAACCAAACCTGGCACCTGCCTCCACTGTGCTTTGATCAGAAGAAACCATTTCCTCTCCTCCATCTCTCTGTAACATAATCCTATTTTAATGTCTCCCCTAAATCCCACCTCCAATAAATATCCAGTCTAAATTGTTCTCCACCCAATTATTAAACTTTTTCTCTAGCTCTGTGGGGAAAATTTACCCTGAGACAGATAGTGAACAGAGTGGGGATTTTGGAAAGAGATAAAATGGTACACAGCAAAGTGGTCCCAGTATCAGAAATGAAAACATTCTGCTACCTGTCATTCAATAATGATGCAGGTGAAACACATAAAATCAACCTGGTACGAGGAAGTATTTGTGACAAAACTGGGACATACAGAGTCTTAGCTGCATTATACTCAGACTCATGCTCAGAGAGAAAAGAAGGGGTGCAAGGCTGCCTTATATTCCAGGGAAAACGGTGGGATTGGGGATGCACTGGAATCATCAGTTGAATCAGAATTCTTTACTACTCCTTCCCAGTCTTCCTATAGATGTGGTGCCAACATCTGGCACCTCTATAGTACACTAAGGGAAAAGAACAGTAGACATGAGGAGAGCAAGAGCTGTTTCTCAGCCCTTAGTTTGCCCAGATCCTTAGCACTCTCTACATTGAAGTGAGGGACCTGGATTTCTGTCAGTCTGATCCCAACCTTCATGTCCTATGGTCATCTTCCCTGGTCCACCCTCACTACATCCCCTCGTCACCCACCCTGAAGAATACAAAGCTTTTTAGTTCTTTGTCACAAGGTAATTTTAAAAATGGGTTTTTTTGTTTAAAGTTACTAAGTTGGTTTATCTTTTAGAAACAGACCTCCCCTACCATAGCCCCCCACTCAGTCCTGTATGATCACATCATCATCATCATCATCATCTTCCTCCTCCTCCTCTTCTTCCTCATCTTCTGGCAGTTCTTCCTCCTCCTCTTCCTCTTCTTCATCTAGACAAACTACTACTTCAGCTGGCTCAGGTAATCGAGAGTCAAACCAGTGCAGTACCTGCTGGGTGCTAAGCCTTGAAGCCTTACTCAGTTGAGGGATATCAGTTTCCCGTAGCTGTTGGTGGGTTGCCCAGTACCTCTCCAAGGGTTGTATATCTGGTGGGGGTGGGGGGTTTGGCAGAGATTGTATCTCAGCCCATTCATTCAAGGAGCGGGTTGATGGTGGTGGTGGTGTGGGAATTGCTGGGTCCTGGAAACTAGGGGCACCAGGTACTGCATTGTCCCGAAACCATTTTAGTTGCCCGTGCTTCAAGGCATAGCGTGTGTCACCAAACCACTGAATGATCTCAGGCCGAGGTAAACCAGTGATCTGTTCTAATTTATGGTAATCCTCACGCCGTGCCCATTGGCACTGTAAAAAAAAGGATTTGAGGATAGCCAGCTGCTCTTTGGTTTTGCGCTTGGTCTTTCGCTGGCGTTGCGTATCTGAGGAAAGGTACTCCATGGGGCCAACCCTGCCTGATGCTGAGTTATGCCGTAGCCCATGGGGCCTGGCTGGCTCCACATGTGTGGGTAGTGCCTGTTCACTGGGTGACAGTGACTGTGGGTTATGGCCCAGTGGCTGGGGGTGTTTAGAGGTGGCAGTAGCTCCATTAGCCAGTACCTGGGAAGAGGAAGAAGAGGTAGAGGAAGACGAAGGAGTCATACTAGATGCTGACTCCTCCTTACAACTACTGGCTAGTAATGAGACTGGTGGGGGCTTATCCCGAGCACGTGGCTGGTGGACAGCTGCAGAATGGTTCCAGGAAGCTGTGCCTATGTCATGTGACTGGTTGAGACCACTTCCTGCCTGCTCCTTAGGGAGGCTACTGCTTTGAAGATCTTGCCAAAAATCTGATTGGTGGGAGAATGCTCCACTGCGAGGTGTCATCAGGGGCTCTTTTGCTTTCTGGTGACTTGGTGGCAGTGGTGGTAACTGAGAGGACTCCTCAGGTTCTACCTTCAATCCTTTCATCTGAGTGGGCTCGTTAGGAGACAGAGGACCTATTCCAAGACCAACTTGTTCTGGAGGTGGCATTGGAGAAGGAGGCACCTCCTCTGGGGGCCGCCCTGCATGATGAGTAAAAGAGAGAAGGGATTTGAAATGGAGTTGGTCCCGATGGTAGACCACTCGGGCTCGAGTCTCTTCTATTTCTTCAGATGACCAGCTAATGCCACAGCGGAGGCGCTGGGCCATGAACCAAGTCTTTACTTTCTCCATCTGCAGCCCATAACGGAGGCAGAGAAGGGCAATGTCTGCTAGGCTGGGATAGGGAAAGTAGCTGAAGGTTTGTAGCAGGTGCTCATTGCCATCTAGCTCACTGGTCTGGGCTGCTTGGGTCCACACAAGCTGTAGCTCCTCAGAGATTGGAGGGAGGCAGATGAGCCCCGCTGGTGAGCTATTAAGACTGCTGGCCTCTTTATTAGGAGGCATGGTGCTTTCTGATTTGTGCCCTTCAGAAACAGCTGTAATAAGAAAAGAAACAGTTCAATCACTGGAGCTCCTTTTGTGGAACATTGCTCAATTTCTATCAAACTGTTGGACAATAAAACAACTTTCTATTTGTATCTTGTATTGCTTTCAAAGTGCTTCAACAGTTTCTCATTTAATTTTCATAACTTTATGAAGTCATCAGAGCCTATAATTTCTGAAAAGAATAAAGTCCACAGAAATTAAATTGCATCAAATTATATGACTAGTGAACGTTGTCACTAGGACAAAAATCTGTCTTTGGAGATAAAGAAGGAAGGCTTGGGCTGCTCATTAGCTCAGTTGGTTAAAGCACCACCAAAGTCAAGGGTTTGGATCCCCTTATCGACCAGCTGTCCCCCCTCTCCAAAAAAAAAAAAAAAAACAGTAGGAAAACTCTTCCTTATATAGCCTTTGTCTTTCCAATTCAAGCTTGCTTTTGGAAGCTATCCCCCAACTCTCTCTCTCTAAGCTTATTAAAGAGTCACAAAATGAAGACTCAACCACAAAAACAAGAGGAGCAGTTATCTCAGAACTGTTACTGTTTAGCTCCTAACAATTTATATTTCGTCTAGAATATGGAGATAGGTTGGAAATACAACTGATGAATGTGGAAGGTAGGACACCACTGTCCTCTGCCCAGCCTTCTTTTTTTCTTTCCCTTCTTGGTGGCAGAGTGTTGGGGGGAGGTAAATGACAGTATCTTCAAGCCCTAAGCCCAAACCTGATATCTTTATTTTTTCCATCTCTCGGTAGGTTGAGAGATATAGGTCAGTGATCTGGGATAAATGAGGCTCTCTCCCCCTGGGTTTGGATCATGTGAAAGTGGAGAGAGGAACCATTTCCTCCTCCAAGTCAGCCTTAGAACAAAGGTTATCCCCTCCCCCAGCCTTTGTCTCTCTTCCAACAGCTCAGCCTCTCTCCAGGGAGCCCAGAGAGCTCCCTCAGACATTAATAGCCCCCTCCACACAGTGGAAGGCCTCCTGCTCTTATCTTTTCAGTCCAGCTTTCTCCTCAAGACCAGGTGAACTGGCTCATTATAAATGGTAACCAGCTCCGGCAAGCTACCCAGCAGCACCACTGGTCCTGGGGTTAGAAGTGTGGGGGGCCTGTAGAGATAGCCCCTGACTGTGCTTCATTCCTCAAATACCTGCTCAATTCATTTCCCAGAATATTCTGTTGACAATTTTAACTCAGCTCCCTGTGTGGACATTAGAGACCCTTTAACACATCTGTCACCCTTGACTCTTATGGGAATCGCATCTGTGTTAATAAATATTCTGATCTGTTAAGGATAGGACAGGATTCCTATGAAAATGCTATATGATAAATTAAGGAAATAAATCTCAGGGCCAGCCCGTGGCTCACTCGGGAGAGTGCGGTGCTGATAACACCAAGGCCACGGGTTTGGATCCTACATAGGGATGGCCGGTTGGCTCACTGGCTGAGCATGGTGCCAACAACACCAAGCCAAAGGTTGAGATCCCCTTACCGGTCATCTTTTTAAAAGAAAAAAAAAAAAAGAAATCTCAAGTCCATTAAGTCAGAGCAATGTAATATCAGGGATTTTACATGATTTTAAAAATTCAGAAGCATTTTAATGCACGTCACCATTTCCTTTTAACAAGCAAATCTAACAAACTGAAGGCCATGCAGATGATCTTAAGAGCAATACAGCTTGAAGAGGCAGTATGGCATGGTGGGTAGAAATATGGATTAGTAAGGCCAACCTGGGAGTTCAAATCCCAGTTCTGCCACTTACCAGCTACGTGATCTTGGGCAAAAGTTACTGAACTTCTATAAGCCTCAGTTTCCTCATGTATAAAAAATGGAGACAGTGCTGAGTGTATGTACAGTTCATATTTTTACAAAGCACCTACTGTTATGTATGCATAGTTATGTTAGGCGTTATGCACAGGCAGGACATAAAGCAGCTATCAGAGATGGAAGTCTGTGGGTGAGGCAGATTTGAGATTAATTGCAGCTCTGCCACATTCTAGAATGTTGCTTGCTCTTGGGCAAGTTATTTAACCTCTCTAAGTGTTAGTTTCCCATCAAAAAAAAAGCACCTACCTGGCAAGAAAAAATGCACTTGACATTATGCCTGGAATAAAGTAAAGGCTCAATAAAAAGCAGTTTTGAAATCATTACTTCAGCTTCACTGGGTGATTCTGACTGATATAAGGTAATGCTCCTCCTAGACAATGTGGGAACTGGTGCAAAGACTGAATCACTTAAAATCACTGTTTTCAACCTGTTTTTGCAGAGCCCTAACTCTAGCTAGCAGTAGAGGAAACCAGGGTATCTATGATTTTATACTTTTTTATATTTTGGGGTTTGGATACAATTTCAGAACGGATTTTGCTGCTTTAACAAAGTACGAAAACCACTGCTTTAGGAGAATTGCATCCATAATTTGGATCCTTTTTGGTTGCCATGTGAATTGCCAATGTGGTAGCTCTACTTTCCCCTCCCATGTTCATCCCAGACACAGCTGAGTAGCCTGTGAAGCAGTGTTTGCATGGCCAGGTGCTAAACCACCATTTAGAAATTGTGGCCCACCAGGAACACCACCAAATCCAAGCTGGAGAATACTTTATTGATGGAAACACTTGACATCCACTTAACCTCATTTGTATCCTGTTCTGTAAAGACACAATAGCACTTTAGATATGAGGAAAATGTAGCATAAGGAATAAAGTAGTCCAGTGTAAGGATGAAGACTGCCAGATGGGAATGTGAGGCAGGCAAACATATGCCCACAAGGAAGGATTCTGCTTTCATTCATGTGGTTTGATATCCTTCAGATTCTCATAGCATCAGCACCACACTCTCCCAAGTGAGCCATGGGCCAGCCCTCAGATTCTCATAGCATCAGCTTGATAGTTCACTATAACATGCAGTAATGCAAATAACATATTTAGTGTACTATATACATCCTGTTTTCACTTACATAAATCACAGGTTATGGAAGTCTTCCTGAAACAAAACGGTGGCTTAAATCAAGACACAGCTATATAGCTGGTACATCCTGGAAGAATCTGGCTTTGAACTAAGAAGAAACTACAAACAGAGAGTGGCTCATGAGAATTATAACAATTAGGCCAGACCCTATAGAAATCAAAACCATAATGAAGACACTACAATGTCTTATGTTCTTATGTCAACATTTTGGAGTAAGTAGAAAAAGAAGGGAATCAAAGCTGGAGAAATAAGTACTCCTAGGGTGGAGGTGGTGGTGGTGGTATAAAGAATCTATTCTGAATAATCACTAAATGTGTATCCTTATTAAATATGCCAGATACGCCCTACTTCTACTCCCCCCCCCCCCTTACCTACTGTTAAAGTCACTAATAGCAAATATAGTCAGGGCTGGACAGTTAGCTCAGGCGGTTGGTTAAGTGTGGTGTTATAACACCAATGTCAATGGTTTGAATCCACAGATCGGCCAGCCACCAAAAAGAAAAAAAAAATAAGAAAATATAGTTGAGTATAACACCCTCCTATCCCCTTGGGCTTTCTGGATCTCTGGGCAGATGGCAGAGAAGAATGAACTACCTTAAACTTCAGTGTTCACCTAGTCCTAAGAAAAAGATTAGATCTTTGGGCTTGAAGCTGGGCTTATAATTAAAGTAGGAGACAGTTAAAGTGGGAGACTAGATTTGATCCTGTTGAATTTCCTAAATCTTTATTCAGAGATCTGAAGTACTGCCTGAAATGTGTTTTGGTGATACAGTTTTAAGGTCCTTAAGGACTTCTAGTGATATTCCACTTACATGCTTCTTAACTTTTTGGATCATAAACCTCTTTGAGAATCAGATAAAAATTACGGACCCTCAGAAAGTTATGACTACTACTTCTACCAAAATAAATATTCACACTTACACAGTGAACTCAGGGGGTTCAATGACTGCCAAGAAGCCAGGTTAAGAACCTCTGCCTTACGTTCTCCCAACTTAATAAAGGCAGTGGTGGTAGTCACTTAAGGATGAACACCTTGATGTGAATGAACAGAAAAAGTGGATGGAAGACTCAAAAGAATTTGAATAAGCCTAGAAGAGAAAGGGTATTCATATTAGGTGGAGAGTGTGGAAGGGGGAAGAGGTGCTCAACTGGGCCAGGAGCCTGGCTTAACTGACCTACTGGATTATATGACCAATACCCACAGTGCACTGGATACTAGAGGTTAGACTGCTCTCTAGTGTGCCAAGATCATCTGCTTTATTCAGTTGTTATGTGGGGGGGGGGGGCAGTTTTGTGTGATTCCAAAGCTGTTTATGTCCATAAATATGTTTATGTTTTTCTGCATCTGTATAATGTAATTAAACGTCACATAAACTTATGAAAAATTACTACATTAAAAATTGTGCCTATAAAAATTAACTCATGCTTTGGGAGACATAATACAAAGAAGAATATACATTTTAAAAATTGAGTTGGGAGTTGGCAAAGCAACTGTAAAAGATTGGGGGTGGAACTAAAAATCTCAAAAAAAAAACCTGTACTCAGATTGCTTCTAAGTGTCTAAATTCTCACTTTAAAGAAATCAAAACTAGAAATCATCGATGATGAAAGTGTTTGAGTGGCTTTCATCCAGAATGCACACTAGAATTACCTGGGAAACTTAAAAACCAGGCCACCTTCCTCGCCATTTTGATTTAATTAGTCTGGACTGGGGCCCAGGCATCCCTAGTTTTAAAAAGTTCTCAGGCCGGCCTGTGGCTCACTCGGTAGAGTGCGGTGCTAATAACACCAAGGCCACGGGTTCGGATCCTATATAGGGATGGCCGGTTTGCTCACTGGCTGAGTGTGGTGCAGACAACACCAAGCCAAGGGTTAAGATCCTCTTACCGGTCATCTTTTAAAAAAATAAAAAATAAAAAGTTCTCAAGGTGCAGCCACTTTTGAGACTCCCTCGTGTAGTTAATTCCAGAAAGACAATTGGGAACTCCACAATCAACAGATTTACACACAAAAAGTCTCAGCACTACACCAAAAGACTGGTGAAATTAATGTACTTTTAATTATCATGTTTAAGATATATACGCATTATTTTTAAAATTCTCAACTTTGGCATTTTCAATTAGTGCCGTCTACCTGTCCTAATCATAATTTAAAAGGGCTCCTAATACAGGGTGAGAAGGAAGTTCACATGATAAAAAAAGATCTGATCTCGGCCCACATTACCGGACAGGTCTCAGCTTGAGTCTTCTTTCAGTTTAGAAGTCTTAGATTAGGACGCAACACCAGGAACCTCTGAGGACTCAGGTTCTCAGTTTCCTGGTTGGTTTTCTGAGTATGGCTGGGTATGGGAGTCAGAAGGGTCGGTTTCTTTTAAAACTTTCGTTCCCAAAGGCCACCGCTTCAGAAGTAAGGCCAGGTTCTGTACGTGTGTTGAGGTCGTCGGGAGGTAGTCATGGGGATGGGGGAAGGCCTGGGTAGGAAATGTTTCTCCTATCCCCCAGTTTCACAGGCAGTCTAGAAGACTCCGAACTGGGTCAGAGAACAAAAAGTTGCTGCACTTAGGGGGATGAACCCCAGGAGGCAGGCGAATCTCAATCCTCCCCTCGCCAAGGGTGTCCCAACCCAGCCTTCCTCTCCTCCCTACACAGCCACTCACCCTCCCCCATTTACAACAGGGAACCGAAAAGTCCGGAGGAGAAAGGAGAGGGAACCGGGACACTTCGAACCTAGAATTCTCCTCCCCCCAGCGCGGGGATGGGGCTCCAGAGGTCGGAGATCGTCCACAGGCTGGGAAGGGAAGTCCAGGGGGCTGGGGATCACTCACCGCAGTCCGGCCCGGGCGGCGGCTCCCAGCCTCGCACCATGGGCCGGGGGGCAAGGGGGAGAGAGGGCAGGGGGCCTCCGGGTGGGAGTGGGGTTGCTGCCGGTGCGGCCTGTTCCGAGCCCACCCGCGCGGGGGGCCGGGACCAGCACTGCTCCCCCCGCCCCAGAGAGCGCGCCGGGCTAGCGCAGCCCTGCCCCAGCGAGTTGGAGGCGGGGCGGTGCCCAGGGGCCGTGCCAAGGTGGCCCGAGTCCTGATTGGTGGACGCAGGCAGGCGGGCACCGGCGGAACGCACGGGGCCAGCCATTGGCTGCGTGAGTCTGGCTGAAGTCGGCTATTGGCTGCGTGGGCCTCAGACGGGGTCAGCTATTGGCTGCGTGGGACCGAGAAGATGTCCCCCGAGGCCAGGGTGCCGTGAATGGTACCTTCCCCCTCTCGAACTATCGGCGCCCGGCCTCTGGAGCACACGGGGTCCCGAAATTCCCCAGGAAGAGACAGAGCACTTTGCTGAAGCGTCTGGACCGCCAGTAACTCTCCATCTCTTTCCTCCTGAGGGAAACCCACCAGGAAGACCTTATCAGCCTCCCCTCCCCAGCCTTACACACGAGCCGCGCCTTCCCCCGCCGACAGCCCAACCGCCGCCCGCAGCGTCAGCTGTAACGAAGCGCCTAAGGCAACCGGGAACTTGCTATCGAGATGCAGAGCTCGAGAACTTGCCACCCGGTCGACGGGATCGTAGGAGCCTCTTCGCGGGTCAAATTGGCACCAGACAGGTGTTCCCAAAGACTAAGTGCTGAAGCGTTCACCTTGTTGGGACCTGCCAGACCCTTAGGCTCCCCTCCCTGCCCTAGTAAAGAGGATCTGGAGCTCTGCGTCGTATTTGGGGACCTTGGTTTTCGCTGTCAAGAAAGGGATGACAATAAAATGGGGCTTCCCACCAAAGCAGTATCCCACACAGTACGAAGGTCTGGGCCAAAATGTGTATACTTAGGATTTCCCATCTTCTGACTAAAACTTGGGAACAATACTTTCTAAAGTGACTCTTCTCGTGTTGGTCTTTGAAAAAGTCTCTTCTTGCCTAATAATATTAATTAATATTAATATTAATTAATAGCTTACATAGCTACTATAATTTATAAAACAGTTTCAGACTTTGCCCTGTCTTGTACCTCATGGCTCCCCTCTCCTTATATAGTCCAGGAAACCAACCACCATAACTCCACTTTTCATTCTTTATTGCTCCACTCTAAGGTCTAGAGATCTTTCAGGGTTTCCAGACATCATAAATATCCCTACTTTAGGCTGGCCAGTTAGCTCAGTTGGTTAGAGTGCAGCCTTATAACACCAAAGTCACGGCTTTAGATCCCCATACTAACCAGTCGCAAAAAAAAAAAAAAAAAGTCTTTTCTTCAGGGCTGAGTCCTACTTTCTGTCGCTGGCTGTGTATTTGCCACTGCCACGCCTCCCCCATTACATTTAGTAACAATCTCAACTCCTAAGAGCCAGTCCCACAACCTTCAAACTAATATCTGGCGAAAACCTCACAGAGGTATACAAAAAAAGACATATATACTTATCTTTAAGGTTACAAATTTCTGATCCCACAAGGTTTGAGCACAAACCTTCTCTAAATCATGACTATTATTACAATGCCTCATTGGTTTGTATGTAATGGAGGAGGGGAAAGGTGAAATATTTTAGACAGCAGCAGCCCTCAGTTACCAGAACAGAAATCATTCCCTCATAATCCAAACAGCTAATGAGACTGGATTGACTTGGAAGAATTGATGCTTGTTTGGCTGGAAAACCAGGCAGGAACTGTTAATGAGAAGTAAGCATTTGACTATGGAGCGTTTAGTGAGTCATTCTGGGCATCACTGATCATGGGCTTGGAATTATAAAAGGTGAACCACTCAGTCACATTTCTTGTCTCAGAAAGACTCTCCTAAGGGTCAGGAGTAGGGGGTAGACTCAAAGACAGATTTAAGAGAGGGGGGAAATCCAAGGAAGGGAGAGGAAACTTCCCTGTCCCAATTCCAGAGTGCAAATGAAGCCTCCTCCACCTATACGGTTTCACCCCATATTATGTCTTTAGACGATGGAGTGGACTTGGGTGGGGAAGTGGAGGAGAGGAAGAGCTCCAGGCTGACAATAGAAAGGAGTGCCCCACCTTTAGCAGGACAATAACCTTCCCAGCTTTTCCAGGGACTAGTGCTGAAAAATGGGGACTAATGTCATCCTCAACGTAGAGATGTTAATGCTCTATCTTTGGTGAGAATGTTCGCTCCCTTTGCGTGGCTCAGATAGTCACAGGACTACTACAGGTACATTTACCCTACAGCTAAAGAATCTGAAGTTTCAGGGCCCTCGCTTGCACAGAAGTCTTGCAAGGCCCTGGAGAAGCCCCAGCAACATTTTAACGTGGTCGCAGATTTTTGTAAAACTTTGGGAAAAAATATTTAAACTGTAATTGATTAAGATTGATGTCTGTTTCCTTTCTGACCTCCCCTCCATCACGTTTTCCCTTTTGTCACGTGGCAATAGAGAGACCATGAACACTTTGGAATTGGCTGAAGAAGTTGAGTTGGGGATACATTTAGCTTGGGTTTAGTAAGTGTACTTATGTAATTTGCAGTTACATCTGTAATTATATTATCCCCATGTAGATATTAATGTAGTGTTACGGACTAAACTGTGTCCCACCAAAATTCACGTTAAGTCCTCACCCCCCCAATACCTCAAAATGTAACTGTATTTGGAAATAATGTCTTTAAAGAGGAAATTAAGATAAAATGAGGTCTTTAGGGTGGATTCTAATACAATATGACTGGACACAGACATGCGTACACACAGAGGAAAGACCAGGTAAAGACATATGAAGAGGGCTATGTACAAGCCAAGGACAGAAGCCGCAGAATGGAATCAATTCTGCTGACACCTTGATCTTGGACTTCTAGCCTACAGAACTGGGAAAATAAATGTATGTTCTTTAAGCCACCCAGTCTGTGCTATTTTAAGGCAGTCCTAGCAAACTAATATACAGTACGTAACTTCAGGAAATATCCCTAACATCGTCAGTTCAAATGGTATATGACATTAATCATTGTAAATTTGAAACACCCCAAAATCTTCTACTACATATATGAAAGAAATTTGAGAGGTTTTTCCAAGTTTGACAAAAATCTTAAAAATGTATGTGATATCACCACTTACTAGGTGTGAAGGTGAAATTTTTCTAAATTATAGAGAATAAAAACTGGTCAATCATGCTAGATCATCTTTCTTACTCTTTACAGAAAATATTATGTAATCATGATGTGAAAAGGCTATCAAAGAACATGCAGCCAAAAATACTGTAGGAAAAAAACATAGTTTGTCAGGAATTTTTCATCAGCTTTTTAAAAACTGTAATTTGTTGGTATCTTTTCTCATTCTAAAAAATATTCACTTTTGTCTCTGCTCTGCCATTTCATAATGTGATACCCTGCCATCATTGTCACAACCACCAAAGCCTTCACCAAATGTGTTCCCTGGACTTTGGAATTCCCAGTCTCTGAAACTGCTTCGAAGGCATCTCTTGGCTGCCTCAAATTTCTCAGCCATGTTCACACAAGGGACCCGTTCTTGGGAGTGTTCTGGTGTAAATGTATTACACGACCCAGATAAGTGCTCATGTAAATGTGTCTCCCCACCCCCACCCCTTGACACCCCAGGTCATGCTTTACCCACATTAGGATGAGCTGCTAAACTCTCAGCCTGGCCTTCCTTCTGGCCTTCCTTCGGGAGCAGTTTCTCAGCGTTGCCTCCTCTTGCGCACCCCGGGGGCTCTGGCTCATGCCCGCGTTTGCTACCCTCCCCCCTCCCCGCACGAAGTACTGAATTTTCCTACAGCTGAGCAATTTCTTAGGTCTTTAACTGCTAATCTGAGTTTAACCTTTAGTGTCTGGAGAGGCGTCTGGGCTGCTCCCAACCTTCAGTAACAAAAAAATAAACAAACATACACAACAAAAGCAAAAAATATAAATAATAAATAAAAATAAAAAATATTCACTTTTGCCTAATTTTGTAATTTTGTGTTTTTTGGCAGCTGGCTGGTGAGGGGAACCAAACCCTTAACCTTGATGTTACAAGGCCATGCTCTAACCAATTGACAGCCCTGTATTTGTAATTTTGTATTTTTCTTAAAAGGGGCTCCAAAAGTTGTATGCTTCAGGCACCCAAAAACCTGGATCTACTCCTAGGTCTAACCAAATGGATACGGTGAGTTTCTGCCCCATTGAGGGGAACGCTGTTCTAGCATTCTGTGCCCTGTCTCCTAAGAAATATCAGAGCTGGAGGGAGCTGGAGAGGTGACTAGTCAGAACTGCAAGTATCAAGGATTTGGGATAGTAAAAGTATTGAAGGTATTTACAGAAGAAAGTTAAGACAAAACTAAGATGTGAAAAGTCTGGAAAGAGGCTAGGGCCACAGAGACCTCAAGCAATAAGCCATGAGGAGAACTCCTGGAAAGCCCCCACTTACCTCTCTTTGAGGGTCTGCTCCTCATGCTGATTCTACCCTTCAGTATATCTGGCTTCACTTACAACACATACCGAAGAGTGGGTGCTCTGTAGTGACATCATACCTTGGCCATTATGATGTAATGAGTAGGCATCTGATTATTCTCAGGATAGGGCTTCCCTATCAGGAACGTTGTTTCATTACTTTCCAGGTAATTGGATTCTTTCATTATTCAGGTGATGTGGGAGTCAAACCTTTTAGAACTTGATCTTTTTCTTTTGGCAACTGGCCGGTATGGGGATCCAAACCTTGATCTTGGTGTTATAACCGTGCTCTAACCAACTGAGTTAACCAACTAGCCCTAGAACCTGATCTTTTTCAAAGACTCTTTCCCTTTATTATTGCTATCACTCCATTCTGGATTAGACAGAGGTCCTAGCTTTTCCTCTATATCATATATCTCATCCTTTGCTTTAGGGTTACCCTTGATAAGGAAAGGCATTTGCTTTTCCCTTCAGTGTTCAAGGAGCAGAATGTAGGTCAGGTGGCCACCTTAAGAAGAGTCTCCCACCCAAGAAGAAACACAGGGCTTTTCTCAAGCTGTGCCCTTTAACTGCACCAGCAGCAAGTGCAGTGCCCTGGTAACTTTCCCACTACCAAAAATGGCGGCAGGATCATGTTGTGGTGTCTTATACCAGAGCTGCTCAACTCATCTCCTTCCCATCCAACTCTTGCATAGCCGGAGGATTCCAGCAGTAAGGGAACAGGACTAAAAAGTGAGATGACCAAGAAATGGGGGGTCAAGGAGAGAATCTTGCCTCTGGGTCTCTTGCCACCCTCAACCCAAAGCAAAGAATACTTCTAGATATCTTGTGATATTCTTTTCATATTTCAACTTTATTTCAAATATGAGGTTTTATATCTAGAAGGGAATACAGCTGCATGAAGAATTCGAAGTGAGGCACAGTACTAGTGGGTTTGGGGGCCCAGTGCACAGGGCTGCACCATGAATGGTTTGGGGAGGCTCTGGGAGGGCCTGGTGAGAACAGTGGTTTGCTATTCTATAGGTGGATTATTCGTCTTTTTAGCAATGTCACTGCTCTTTAGCAACATCACCCAAACAAAGGTCAAGGCTGCGGACACAGAGAAAACTATCAGTCCCTTCTGTTTTCCTTTATGCCTGGATGAGAAGGAAATGGAAACTAGTAGCAGAAAATGAAACATTTCTGATGTTATCCCTTGCCGTGAAAAATCATGGGTCTACTTGTATAGAGAGACCTGTTTCTTTGCCTGGGAAAGGGATGTGATCAGGATGGTGGGGATTAAGCCCCATCTTGAGCTGCACTAACAAATTCTCTGACCCTGCTGGAGTCACTTTGCATCTCTGGACCTGTGTTATGTGTGGAGGAGTCTGGACCCAAAGACCTCTAAAGACAAGCCCTTTCAGGTCTCTGATTCTATGACCTGCAAACTGCAAGGATCGAGAGGAGCTCCAGAAAAACACAGAGGTTAGAAGCAAGGAAATGTGGGAGTTACATTGGAAAGTTGAGAAGTTAGGGCTTATCATGAAGAGAAATAATTAATTATATTCATAAACAGAAACAAAGGAACTAAAGGAAGGCTATGGGATAGGAAGGTATAGGAAGACCTCTGAGGTCTGGATAAGAGGAAAGGGCAACAGTGTTCCTGCTGGGTTGCCTCAAGGACCCAAGCCCCTGACCATGGCAGCATATTCTCTTACAGCACTTCCTAGTCCGTGGCTGACATTTTATTGCTCCTGTTCATACAGTCATCAGCCTGTAGAGGAAAGTCTCCACCACAATACCTAATGCATAACACATAACAGGACCCCTGAAGATTCTGCTGAACTCCTAGTGTTTCCCATGCCAGATCAGACTGAACCATCTGGAAGGAACCAGTGGTTGCAGCTCTATCTAGGTGTACTCTGCTTTGCTTACTGGGGCTGGAAGAAATATGGATGAAAGTTCTGGAAAGAGTAGTGCAGGAAGGAAAGGACATACTGCCTAATCTTGGTTGATTTGCAGATGGTAGGGAGAATCTCAGTGTTCATGTGCTGGAAGGGGAGTGCACACCAAACCCAACAGGCCAGGGAAACCCTGCAGAGAATCTCAAAAGGACCAGGCAAACAGAAGCCATTCAAGAAATATTAGTTTCTTCCCTATTTTACAAGGCTTGGTGGCACTAATACTTGTATAAGTTCAGGTTCAAAGAGGGAGAAACCCGTTATTTGTGTGTTCAAGAAGGAAGCTCAGCCCAGGTCCAGCCTTGGGGCAAGAATGGAGGAAACAATCAGCTTACCCCCAGGCCCTGGGGCAGCTCAATATGGGAAGAACCAGAAGACTCACTTGTTCTCTAAAGCTGGGAACGGGGTGTGGGTGAGCCTTGGTACTTCTTACAGAGAAAGAGTTCAGGGAACAGGATTATCCTTGGTCCCCTGCCCCAAATTTACATTTACTCGCTCAGTAATACCAGGGTTCCCAAGAAAAGGTCTGAGCACAGACCATCCAGTAGTTGTCCTAGTCAGGGACCCTTCTAGTGGAGACATTAGGGAGTTTGGCAGTTCAGGGCTACTGGGGGGAAGAGGAGGGAAGGGACACACCAACAGATGTGGAGGGTTGACTAGGGCCAGGAGAGAATACCAATGGAAAGGCTAGAGTTTAAATAGGAGCCCAAGTTCTCTAGCAGGCAGATGGGGTGGTCACTTGCTGATCCTGCAGAGCTGGGACATTGGCACAGAACACAGCAGCAAGCTCCTAGGAGGAGCAGATGAAGCTTGGGGCCCTTGGTGCTTTACCTTCTAAGTCAGTTCAGGAGACTGGGAGGATGGGAAGGCAGAGCACAATCAGAAACAGGTCTTTTCCTAATAAGAGCTGATATATAGCAAGGTTTTTTATTTTGTTTTTAAAAGAAAAAAATGTAACATCATGATTATGCACAGGGGCTCTGGTGATTTCCTGGGTTCACAATCCTAACTTTGCTATTTACTAGCTGTGTGATCTTGAACAAATTACTGAGCTTCTCTGAGCCCATTTCCTCATCTCTAAAACAGGGATAACGATAATGCTCAACTCATAGGGTTGTTTTGAGCATGCATGCAAAACACATTTTAGCAGATAAGTGTTAAGTAAATGTGAACTATTACTATTGTTAATACACATAACAACAATAATGCATACATATTAGGTAAGAGATTGTTACACAACGGCCCCCACCCAGTCTCCCTATTATCCTCCTCTGGGCTCCTCACTGATGACTAAACAGTGCATTGCTTGGTGGCTTCCAGTACAGTTTCTCTCTTCACTTTGCTGGAACTCTGACCTGAAGGTGATCCACAAGACGCATGAAATTCTTTCTGTTTTCTTCACAACATAAGGATGATGTTTAATTGGGCATTTGCTTGAGGAACAACCTGGGGTTCCTCTCTTTCAGCTGTCCTTATTCAAAGGATTAAGGGTGTGGACAGGAGGGGCATGGTAACAAGCCCCATAATCTATTCTGAATGCATGCGTGGGCACATGTGCACACTCCACTCCCTTCACTTAGTGATAAGGAAGATGGGGATCCAGAAATTTTTCTTTGAGAAATCATAACAGAAAAGGGCATGGGAAGCTAGTTACCTGGGAGCTCCTTGTTTATCTGTAGCATCAGGAACTGCTTCTTTCATCTCTTCTCCCTTCTAGAAGACTGTCCAGGAGCCTGAGGGAGGAAGGTGGATCAACCATGGTCTTGGAGAAAAGGAAGTAGGTTCTCCACCCCTTCTAGAGGGAGAAGGAATAGCAGAAATCAACAAAGATGAAGAGAGAGGCAAATGGAAATAGAGAAAATGAAGGTAAATACCCTATATGATAAAAAAAAAAAGTGATGAGGTGGGACAGGGACATGGAAAGAAAAAAAAATTTTTTTTTCCAAGTTGCTTTGATTCTTGATTTGGTATGTTTTCCATTCCTTATACCCATAATCTTTTATCCTCAAGAGAGCCCCCAAACTGTCTCCTTTCATCTTTGGGACTTCCAAGCATCATTTTCCCCAACAGAGATGCACCTCCCCAAAGTTGTCTCAGAGTATGCAGGCTGGAAGTCTGTGGGGGCAAGAGCAAAAAGCAATGGGCAGAGGATGAGCTGTGGTTTGGAAGAGGCTCTAGAATACCCTGAGGCTACAGGCTAGTTGTGGGATGCTTCCTGGGCTCTGGAACATCTGTGCCAAAAGCTAGAGGATCCATCCTCAGCCCCAGTCAGATGCTTAGGGTGCTGTGCATTCTGAACTACAGCACTAGGTTGGAGAATGTAGCTTCTAATCTACTCTGCCATGCACAAATCATAAAATGTCAAACAAGAAGGAGCCTTAAGAGATCATCTAACTCAAATCCAGTTTCCCACGGAGGAAACAGTGGCCCAAAGAGGTGAAGTAACATGCCCAAAGTTATACAGCTAGTGACTTCCTTTTCTTCTGAGGCATAAAGAGTAAATTAGAATAGTTATTCTCATGATTCACTGTCCCTTGACAAACACAGTCCATAAAGTGCTCAGAGGTTAATGGAAGGCACCCCAGAAAGGTGAGGCTGGCATTTTTCTGGAAGCCCCTGAGTGTACCAATCCCTTAGACACCTCATTATTTGGCCACAAGGACAGGCTTGGAGTTGCTTTTGCCTTCATTGTCATCGCAGGCTGCCTGGAGGCTGGAGGAAGAATCTGACTGCTACCTGTCCTCACTCCCAAGCCAGTCCGTGGCCACTGAAGCCAGGAACTGTCAGAGGTGACAAGGAAATCCTGTCATAATGCTAGGGACCAGGGAGCAATGGCCAAGTTCCTGGGATTAAGCAAGGCAATTACGGTTGAGTTAAAGCTAGGATGGGCAGGACTGGGGGACCTGAGACGGCAATGGCGGGTTAAGAAAAGGGAAAGAGCCAGCAATCCAAATGACTTCAACTGGGGTGGGCTATAAAAATACCTCCTCAATCCCGAAGACGTTCCTTAACCTTCGACTGCCTAGGCCTGACGGGCCTTTCTCCCAGTGTCCACTCACTGAGGAGAACGCCACCATCATCCCCATTCTTGGGCTCTTCTTCTAATCCCTTCGGCGCCCCTTCCAGCCTTTCTCCTCTGCCTCGGGTTCTTTGCACTCACAGCAGAGCTTTCTACATTCCGCCCACCCCCACGCCCCTTTGAGTGCTCCCACCGCGCTCGCCCTCCAGCAGAGGACTCTCTTGGACGGCGCCTCGCCAATCCTGGCATCTCCCCTTTCTCCCTGCCACATCGGGTGCCCCCCGGCCCCGGGTGCCTTTGCTGTTTTCCGCCGTCGGCCGCAGACACTCGTCTCAGATAAAGTGGATCCAGCCCTGGGGCTCCGGGGCTCCGCCACTGCCCGGATGCTCGGGCCCACGTAGAGCATAGTCACGGCCGCAGTTGTTGTCCCAGAACTCGTGACCCGTCACACGGTAGCGCAAGGCGAAGAGCAGGGCGCCCCCAATGGGTGGCGCCGGCAGGCGGAAGGCGAAGCGGTCGGCGCGCGGCGGGGGCGGGGCCGGGCCGGCGTAGGCGGCGGGCACCTCGCGCTGGCTCCGCCA